>NC_081770.1:30005411-30075411 GCF_963082965.1 Carassius carassius
ACGTCTGCACAAGTGTTGTTCGGGTTGTTTCATAATGCATTGAGTTGAGTAATTACCTCCAGTGTCGGTGTGATTAAATCAAATATAACATAAACTGCCAAAGATATTGGCCTTGATTCTCTTAAATCAACATAATTTTCTTGTTTAAAAAGATGTTTACATATTTGCCAACCAATATTTGGCAACATATTCAATTTCATACGTTTTCCGAGGGTGAAATCCGTTGCCTGCTTAATAAAAATACCTTTAAAATGTTTTTTAAATGATTAAGATCGGATAGTTATTAAGAAAGTTATGGAGGTCAATTAGGGGTCATTTTTGTACCTAATTATAACAGTAACACAATGAAAAACTGTGACCTCTTCCGCTTGATCAAACACTTCAAAATATCTTTAATATCTATAATTTCCTCCTTTCTTGGTCTATTTGCATAATTCAAACACCACCGTGTAGGTAATTAAAAGCCCAATAAGATTAAGACTATCTATTTGTAAAAGGTATATATAACATTTTTATTATTTCTAATTAACCACTAATTAATAAAACCGAGAGCATCAATCCACGCATAAATTTCCATATCAAATCAAAATAATCAGCCTTTTAAAAATATGTTATCATATTATATCAAAAGTATATTATTATATTTATTTATTTTTAAGTATAATATATTTATATTATATTTCAAAAAGAAATATACACTTGTATATAATATATACTTGTAAGCCTACAAGTACTACAGACATTTTGTTGTTTTTGCTGCTTTAATTTTTTTGGAAGAAAAAAAGAAAAGACATTTCAGTAACTGTGAAAATAATTCAATTTTACCAACTCTGTGCAGAATAATACAGCACACATGGGCTGAAATGTTTGTAAGATTCGGCCAATCAGATTGCTAGAAACGGGTCACATGACCTAGCAGGCAGCCAGAAGCACAGTTGTTCCTAAACAAATACATAACCATCCATGGTACTTATTTATATGTTTGACAAAATCATGCCAATAATGTAATCTAGAGATTCTAAACCTTCGTTCTGTATGATTACTTTGAAAAATACTGCACGGATTGATGAAAACCGGGAGAAGTATTGGAAGCCAATATGATTGAATGGCCGAATCTGCTTTTGACCAACGTCACTTGCGGATCGTAAAAAAAAACACATGCGAATGCTAAAAAAAATGTGTGTTCTTCCTCAAAACTTTTGTTTTGTTTTACAATACATATTTCTAAACATTATTAAATCATGAAACAATTACCTGAGAAAGTCTTGATTTCTGAAAAAAAAAATAATATCTATATATATATATACATATATATATATATCTATATATATATATATATATATATATATATAATAAATTCGAACGTGAAACTCAACGTGAGGACGTAATTTACGTCACTGGTATATGGGCTTTAGAAGTATTCACAAAGCAAAGATAGGAAAGATTTCCTAAGTCACCGACGTGTCTGGCGCTGATTACCTGCTGGGAACAAAGCGCTCGTGCGTATATAGGTCAGTTTGTCACACATACCTCATTTTATGGCGCGATCTTTAATGATGAGCACCGTAAATAAGGCTCCCCTTTCCTACAAAAGCCAATTTAACCACTGACTGTAGTTACCATGTTCTGAACATCACATCCTGTCTTTTCCCCCAGATCTAATCTATCTAGATGGTTCAATAAAAATACTTGGACTTTATATCTAAAGATTACCTCAATTTAGCACCAGCAAGCTTGTTAGCTAGGCAGTTAGCATCAGCTAACAACATTTACTTATTTTCAGTTTGATTATGAAGAAACATTCATATCTGTCTCGGCTAGTTTATCCAAATAATATAAAAATGTATACTGTTGATAAACAATATGAAAACAGACGTCACATAGGGCTAATAAAGCTGTTGTCGTTAATTTGTGTTATTTTAATGTTTCGTGTTGTGTTTTTACCTAAAACATGAGTGACACTGATTGATGTGTCTGACTTCACGCATTTCAGTGGGCTTGAATAGATCACTCTTTACAGCAGATTTAGTTCACAAACAAATGACAGTTTTGACCTAAATATGATTTTCAGTTTCAATAATAAATCCTATAATTCGACATTAATAACTTACTTTTAGCAGCATCAGTCGCGCGCGCTCACAAGATCTCCCGGTTCTTACTTGTGAATTCAGTTCACTGGAGACTCGCACTAATTCATTTGAATCAGTGAGTTGTTGACTCGAGAGCAGCTGCAATCGAATCATTCTAATTAGCCTTTCGCTGAGCCCCGCCCCCCTTAGTTACTGTTGCTACTTCCGACAAACAAATGGTCAAACACGACCAGCGCGACAGATTGCCACGACGGGAAGAGGTATACCCGTGCGTGTCAGTGACCTTTTTTGGAGTAATACCCAGTGTTGGGGAGTAACTAGTTACATGTAACGGCGTTACGTAATTTAATTACAAAAATATTGTAACTGTAATTAGTTACAGTTACTACGAAAAAATGAGTAATTAAATTACAGTTACTTATGAAATTTTTAACGATTACAAAGGGGATTACATTTGAATATTTACACACATCCACATACAGATTTAACTGATTTCTTTCCCAAATTGCACTGACTATTCTGAGACATACCGCCCTAATAATTTCTGGGATGCGGAAATACAGTCTGGTTCGTAGAATCCAGTCATAAAAACGCGGACGGAATATGCCACATTTTGGATGACTAAATCAAAAGTAGGTCAGTACACTTGAATCAAAACATGACATGGACTAGTGTCTGTGAATATTAAGAACCAAAAATGCAATATATGACTCCTGCACGTTCTGCGTGTCTGTGGAAATCAGGCGCGGACTGGACACCGGGAGAACCGGGACAACTCCTGGTGGCCTGGCAGCCAATTTTTGCCCCACTATTTAATATCATTATTGTATACTAAAGCGATCATTTGCGAATCCGCCATTTGATAATTAAAGAGAAAGTCATGCCTGAATCTCCTTCCATTGCGTTTCGAAAAGCACCTACAATCAAAGATAAACTTGTGAGAAGTCATCTTCCAGCTAAGAAATCAAATACCTGGTTAGGCTTAAGTGTAGGAAATTACAGATGTGGTAATTAGGGATGCACCGAATATTCGGCCACCGAAGATTTTCGGCCGAAAATGGCCCAAAAGAGCATTTTCGGTTTTTGGCCGAAAGACTTTTATCACCGAAACAACACGGCCGAAATGTTGTGATGATGACGCAAACAGAAACCGCGACCTGAACGTGCACCTGCATAGCGCAGACCACGAGCTCCCCGCGACATTCACTTCACACCAGTGAGAACATTCTCTCTCTTCTTATTCCTTTATTCGCAGCACTAAAGCGTCTCCTAACAAAGAGATTGAGACGGACCACGAAGTGAGAACAAAGAAAGGTACAGTCTTATAGAGTCTGTTAGCACACGTCTCACTGAGATCTTTTCGGATCCTCTGCACTTCATCGCGAATGTGCTTTATCCGCGTTATAAAGATCATTACTTGGATGCGGAAATAAGGCAGCGCGCACGAGAAGCGCCAAGCGCAGGAGACAGATCAGAGCGCGGAAAAAAGACTCGTCTCTTGGCATTCACCCTCGTTGTCTGATATTTTCAGTGAAATTCTGCAAGAAAGTGCCTCAAATAATAATACATTGGCTATTGTTCTAGTTCTTAGGCTACTATATATGTGACATTTTATTTACAGTAGCCTATATATATATATACACACACACACACATATATATATACATATACATACATAATATCAGATTGTAGCCATATTTCTGCTAGATTTTCTGCTAGATTTCTGCTTTAATTTGATAAAACAAATTATTTATGCCCTGCCCCTATTTAAATACACTCTCTCAAATATTTCTCAAATGTCAGGCAGATGACAAGCTCAACTGCTCAACAGCTAGATGGTTATCTGTCTGAAGTCCCCATCCCCAGAAGTGATAACAGTCTTGCCTACTGGAGAAGTAATGCACTTTCTAGTCCTACAGAGAACAATTTCAAATGCACTTCACCTAAATGCACTTTGTTTTTATGAGAGAACAGTTCATTTTAAAACCTTTCTGCAGGCCAGTAGGCCTGTACATTATTATTTAATATTCACATGAGTGGGATACATTTTTAGTTTGAATTTTATTTTATACTGTGCATTGTTGCAATGTGCTTAATAAATATTGCATAATTTGTAATTATGTAGTTTTATGTTTTTTATAATTTATGTAATTGTAATTATCTTTGAAACTTTAATATTAATTTATGCAATTGCAATGTCTTAATTTTAGTAAAGTTAGTACATGGTCATAGCAATAAATGCAATGGAATAATTGGCATAATTTCTTTCGGTGTTTCGGTTTCGGTTTTTGGCCTTGGTTTTCTCTTTTTCGGTTTTCGGTTTCGGCCAAGAATTTTCATTTCGGTGCATCACTAGTGGTAATTGCAATCATTGTGATAATATGGTTAAGACTGGTGTGTTTAGAGATGTAACCTCTGGTTCTGAATTTAAAATAAGATAATTTATTAATTGTAATACCTCATTCGTGGTGTATAAGTTGGAGTGTCCATGTGGTTGTTTCTATATAGGGATGACTACAAGAAAATTAAAGACCAGATTAGCAGAGCATAAAAATGCGATTAGAGTTTGCAACCCATTATACCCTATGGCCCTACACTATAGAGATGCGAATCATGGTAATCCAAGTACATTAAAAATTACTGGCATTGAACATATCCCGAAATCAATCAGGGGATGAGATAGGACTAATAGGTTGTTACAGAGAGAGTCTTTCTGGATTTATACATTGAAAGCAACTACATTTCCAGGCTTAAACGGAGAGTTAGACTTTGTACCATTTCTTTGAATTTTTTTTTTACCTCTCTCTTTGAGTTGCTTTTAATAATTTGATTAATTAGCTGCTGTTAAATGAACTGAGACATTGTTTGTAATACACACCCTGATGAAGGCATGTAGCCGCAACGCGTAGGTGTACCTCTCACCAATTTTTTAAAAAAGCAAGCCAAGAATGTAATAAAGGCTTTTTAATTCTTTCACTGAGATATTCGAGTGCCTTGGAGTTCTTGTCTTCAGAGATTTATTATCCCACAACCAAAGAGCACCGAGACTTTATACCCCATGCAGCACTTTTGTTTTTGCATTACTTTGAAACATTATATGTCTTTGTTTTGTCTTGAGAAAAATGAATGCCTATCTTGTGTAGCCTACCTAATATTTATCCAAATGAGTCAATATTGAATCAAATCACAAGCACTGAACTGAATTTAAATCATAAAATTTGTGTCAAGCAATAAAAAAGTAGCTCATCAGAAATTGCACCGTGTAAACAATATAAATTGTTGTTACTAAACCTAATACAATTCTGCTTAGTTACTAAAATGTTCAGATTTTTTTAAACCAATTTGATATTTAAAAATAAACTATTTAAAAAGTATATAATTATCTAACATCCGACTAATTCAAAATTAACCTCACAACATTAAATGCTAAAGGGGGTTATATATAGGTCTATCTAGCATTACACAAACATTAGTCAGAACGTCCTCTCTCAGTGACTGAACAGCCTGACGCGTCTCACAATTCGACGTTGTTACAATGTTATCTGACATTACACGTGTCTGCTTCATTAGAGCCTGTTGTGAGGAAAAAGCTTAACGTGGTTTAATCATAAAAATCAATCAGGAAAAGTTTTTTCATGCACTCAGTTGTAGCATGCAGTCCAGGATGGTCCCAGAGCATGAGCGGGAGCTTTTTGATCAAATAAATGTGTTGTCACCAGACACCTGGCCCTCTCCAGTGCCACAGCTGTATGGAGAACAAGAATTGAGGCAGCTGTGTGATAGTCTGGCAATGAACTACTGTAGTGTCAAACAAGGTTTCAGGGACTACAAGGAAAACCCAAACATGGCAATTAAAGAGGGTCTTCTGAAATTAAAACACACAGTAGATACACTGGCTGTGAGCACAGCTGAATGTGAAAGGGGATTTTCAGCGATGAATATTATTGTTAATAATAAGCTGTTATGTCTGCACACGTCACACGTCTGCACAAGTGTTGTTCGGGTTGTTTCATAATGCATCGAGTTGAGTAATTACCTCCTGTGTCGGTGTGATTAAATCAAATATAACATAAACTGACAAAGATATTGGCCCTGATTCTCTTAAATCAATATAATTTTCTTGTTTAAAAAGATGTTTACATATTTGCCAACCAATATTTTCAAACATATTCAATTTCATACGTTTTCCGAGGGTGAAATCCGTTGCCTGCTTGTTAACATTGAAGGTAAAAAATAATATATATTTTTAAAGTATTTATCTTTGTTTAAATAACTACTCAACCTTACCTAACACATTAATACTGTAAAAATAGCCCCTTTGGTGTGAAACACATTAAGTAGGTATGTGACAAAAAAAAATCAATACTAGAAAATATATAATCATAACCATATGATAGATAATAAAAATATCCTTAAAATGTTTTTAAATGATTAATGATGCATGAATTGTAGTATGTGAATAAGTAAATGTGAAGTATTTAAAGTGTAAACTGTTAGGTCGTCACACGTCTACTCTGCACAAGTGTTGTTCGGGTTGTTTCATAATGCATCGTACTGTAAAAATAGCCCCATTCATGTAAACACATTAAGTCATTTTATGGCGCGATCTTTAATGATGACCGCCGTAAATAAGGCTCAAAGGAGTAATGGTCATTTTAAAGACCTGGCGGCTGCCATTTTGAAAATGGAGCCTTTCTTGGAGTCAAACTTTGGTAAACTTTTAGTATGTTTTTAAGTACATTTGATACTACTGTAAACCACTGAGAAACATTTTGTACGAATTTTTTTGGGGTCGAGACATATTTGCAGCTGACTAAATATGTGTCCAAGTATTGTTGTGAAGGCGTCATGTTAGAATTATACACCATGCTCACATCTAATATGTAAATGTTTTTTTTTGTTTTCCAAAAGATTTTGTAATGTCTTTTCTCACATGTAATGTTTTTTAGCCATGTCTGTAAATAAAATACACAAAGATTGAATTAAATTCTGCCTCCTTTATCTGTATTAAGGAAGTTCAATAAAAATACTTGGACTTTATATCTAAAGATTACCTCAATTTAGCACCAGCAAGCTTGTTAGCTAGACAGTTAGCATCAGCTAACAATATTTACTCATTTTCAGTATGATTATGAAGAAACATTCATATCTGTCTACTCGGCTTGTTAATCCAAACAATGTAAAAATGTATACTGTTGATAAACAATATGAAAACACACGTCACATAGGGCTAATAAAGCTTTTGTCATTAATTTGTGTTATTTTAAGTTTTTTTTTTTTTTACCTAAAACATGAGAGACAATGACTGATGTGTCTGAATTCACGCATTTCAGTGGCCTTGAATAGATCACCCTTTACAGCAGATTTAGTTCACAAACAACTGACAGTTTTGACCTAAATATGATTTTCAGTTTCATTAATTAATCCTATAATTCGACATTAATAACTTACTTTTAGCAGCATCAGTCGCGCGCGCTCACAAGATCTCCCGGTTCTTACTTGTGAATTCAGTTCACTGGAGACTCGCACTAAACGGTTCATTTGAATCAGTGAGTTGTCGACTCGAGAACAGCTGCAATCGAATCATTCTAATTCCTGAATGAATCGTTTGGTGCGGTTTGAGTTTGAGAACCGATTTAAAAGGTTCACTGAAAAGAATCAGTGAGTTCTTGAATGAGACACCGCTTCTGCGTCTCAGAGCACGTGATAAGTAATGATATGTTTTATGAAATGTAGTGAAGTAAAAGCAGTGGTGTAGATTTAAAAGTCAAATAATATCTTTCAGCTTGCATTTTAATAACAACCAGGATTGAGGATAGCGAGCGAACCTTGTTCACAGAGACTAACTCTGCCCCACAACAAGTGAATCAAATCAAATTGTACTATATCTATCTCTGTAATTAAACTAAAAAAATCAAAGCACATTAACTAAAAGCCTATCCAGACTGCAGGACACAGAAGCAATCACACTCTGATCAGAGTCTCGCGGCTGCATGACCCTGTGCAGGAGGAGAGAGAGTCTAGAATCATGATCGAGTCAAAGTTACTCAAAATAAAACTACGCCAGGAAAGAACAGATACTTGAGAAATGAACTTAAGTACAGTAACGAAGTAAAGACACTCTATTACTGACCACCACTGGTCATGAAACTATACAAACTAGTCTGATCCATGTTAATATATTTCTATTTTTAACTTTTTTTTTATGGAGAAATAAATAATAATAATAAAAAAGTAAAATGGCAGCACAATAAATGAATGTCACATGATTACATGCATCTGTTGTTCCTCGAGTGTCATTGATCTTTTACTTTTTCCTCAGTTTTACTAAGAATCATTTATGAATTATTAGATTGAAATGTAATTATTTTTACTTATTCCAACAAACCTGAATGCAACTTTTAAGTGACTGATGATGATCTCAATCCAATATTTGTAAAATCAGAGTCACAACCCTGTTCCTGAAGACACCTCAACTTTGCAGAGTTTGGATGAATCTCTCTTATCAAACACACTTGATTCAACTCATCAGATCATTAGTCGAGCGATCTGTGATGTTAGCTGAGTGTGTCAAATAAGAAAGAGCTCAAAATATACAGAAACAGTGCAGAGAAACACAGACCTACTGTATAAAATAAAGTCAATAAAACAAAGACACTGTAAAATACTCACTTAATCTTTCTAGATGCTTTGATCACTGGCAGCAGCCTCAGAAGACATTCTTCTGATCGATCATATTTCCACAGATTAAACTCATCCAGATCTTCTTCTGAGTTCAACAGCACAAACACCAGAGCTGACCACTGAGCGGCAGACAGAGAGACTCCAGAGAGACGAGAGACATCTGTTCTGCTCAGGTATGTTTGCACTTCCTCCTCTAGTGAACGATCATTCAGTTCATTCAGACAGTGGAACAGATTGATGGATTTCTCTGGAGAGGGATTCTCCCTGATCTTCTGTTTGATGTATGCAGCTGTTTCCAGATTGATATCAGAGCTGCTTACTGTCTTTCTCAGGAGGCCTTGTAAGAGAGTCTGATTAGACTCTAGTGAGAGACCGAGAAGGAACCGGAGGAAAAGATCCCAGTGTCCGTTCTCACTCTGTAAGGCCTTGTCCACTTCTCTCTTCAGTAAACTGATCATTGGTGACCTGAACACATTCCACAGTCCTGTGTTTTGTTCAGAAGAGGACAGCAGCTTGAATAAAGCAGCAAGAAACTCCTGAATACTCAGATGAACAAAGCTGAACACCTTCCCCAGCTGCAGTCCAAACTCCTCTCTGAAGATCTGGGTACAAACTCCTGAGTACACGGACCCTTCTCTGACATCAATGCCGCTCTCTTTCAGGTCCTCCTCATAGAAGATCAGGTTCCCTTTTTCCAGCTGTTCAAAAGCCAGTTTTCCTAGAGACCGAATAGTCTTTCTAGCCTGATCAGGATCGATTTCATATTTCCCATCATACTTCTGTGTCTTCAGTTTGGTCTGAAAGATGAGGAAGTGTGTGAACATCTGTGTGAGAGTCTTGGGGATCTCTGCACTCTCTGCCTTACCCATCATCCTCTCCAGAACAGCGGCTGAAATCCAGCAGAAGACTGGGATGTGACACATGATGAACAGACTTCTTGATGATCGGATGTGTGTGACAATTCTCTCAGCCAGACTCGGATCTTTTATTCTCTTCCTGAAATATTCCTCCTTCTGAGGGTCGTTGAATCCTCGTACCTCTGTGACCTGGTGGACACACTCAGGAGGGATCTGATTGGCTGCTGCTGGTCGAGAGGTGATCCAGAGAAGAGCAGAAGGAAGTAGGTTCCCCTTGATGAGGTTGGTCAGCAGCACATCCACTGAAGCTGATTCTGTCACATCAGACAAGCTCCGACTGTTTCTGAAATCTAGACGCAGTCGACACTCATCCAGACCATCAAATATGAACATGACTTTGTAGTCCTCATAATCTGCTGACTTTAATTCTTTGGTTTCTGTGTGAAGGTGGTTTAGAAGATCCACAAGACTGAGATGTTTCTGTATCAAGTTCAGCTCCCTGAAAGGAAGTGGAAATATGAAATGAACGTCCTGATTGGCTTTTCCTTCAGTCCAGTCCAGAATGAACTTCTGCACAGAGACTGTTTTTCCAATCCCAGCGACTCCTTTAGTCAGCACAGTTCTGATGGGTTTGTCTTGTCCAGGTGAGGGTTTAAATATGTCATTGCAGTTGATTGGTGTCTCCTGTGTCTCTGGTCTCCTGGACACTGTCTCAATCTGTCTCACCTCATGTTCATTATTGACCTCTCCACTGCCTCCCTCTGTGATGTAGAGCTCTGTGTAGATCTCATTCAGTGTTCGTGTTGAGTCTCCATGATTGGACAGTCCTTCACTGAGTCTCTGATATTTATCCTGTAGTCTGGATTTGAGTTTTTGTTGATACACATGCATCAGTTCTGAGCAAAGGAAATAATTGTTGTTATTGGCAGAGCAATATATTAGAAATGTATTGTTAGGTTTGATATGTTAGATATTAGATTGTGTCGTGACATTCAGGAACATTAGTGACTGAAGACAGAAGGCTGATAATAAAAACACAGGCTATAATCTGCTGATCCAGAGCTCTTACTGGTCTGTAGTGTGTCAGCGAGGTCTGTCTGGTTCATCTTCCTCAGGAGGAGCAGTGTGATCTTCAGAAGACCCTCTCTGACTCTGTTATGACCCTCATCATCATAACGGTCTCTTTCAGAGCATTCTGGGTAATCTGGACTCATTAGTCTCTTAAAGCTTTTTAACTCAGAGATGATTTTGTGCTCAAGCTCCTGAAATCATAGTAAATATTCAAACAATAAACCTGCATTCAGTCACAGAGAAGGTGAACCAAAGGATCAATACACAATAGTTAAAGCATGAATATTAATAAACATCACTGAATTATATCAGATCTGCTAATAACTTCACTGTATGCTCAAACATCAGCGTCTACAGATACTGAGGTTAAAAGAGAGAGTTTGACTGGATTGGCTGTTTGTTAGATTGATGTTCATCTTTGTGCAGCAGTCAGGTTACATATGGATTCATCTTCTCTACTTTAGTGGACATTGATCTGCTTTATATTGGTCTACAACTTATCTTACGTGTGTGGAGGAAAGTAAATATGACTATTACAGTGTCGTGTCTTCTTCACTTAACAAGCAATAATGAACTCTGACGACTCGAATTAAAACAAAGAACTGGTTTACTGTAGTTTCAGACAGTTTTACAGAGAATGAGTTTGCTTTAGCAGTATACACATACAACGTTCACTTCTAGTGAGCTCTCAACCTGAATAGCATTATGGGCAATGAATTCTTAAAGGGGAACAGCCCAATTAATTACTATATGTGTAGTTAATGTTCTTATTATTGAACAATGAATTAAACATTGTACTAAGAATTTATGATTCTCAATCTCATTTAAGTTACAACATCCTCCCCCCCAATGAACAACTGTTCATCAACTTAAATCTCTAATGCATAAAGCAACTGAACGGGTCTCCTTAGTACAGTTCCTGTGGATGTTCTAACAGCACAGGATCTAACTTTGCCATCTCTGCCTGGAAACAGCTCTTCAATTTTTCCTAATTTCCAGGTTTGTCTTGGCATGTTGGCATCTCCTATAAGAACAATGTCACCTGT
The DNA here is from genome assembly GCF_963082965.1 of Carassius carassius. Classification (NCBI taxonomy): domain Eukaryota; kingdom Metazoa; phylum Chordata; class Actinopteri; order Cypriniformes; family Cyprinidae; genus Carassius; species Carassius carassius. The sequence continues at coordinate 30,017,160 of NC_081770.1, forward strand.
TTTCAGCACAGTGGATTTCTGTGTGCTGCAATAATGTGCAGATTTCAAGTCTAGCAGATAGTCTTTCCTCCAACGATTCCACAGATTGGTCATGAGTCTGTTTCTGTATCTCCACCTCCTTGTCATCTCTTCCTTACTCACAGTGGTATGATCATGGTCCGCAGGGAATGGTTTTGGCGGCAGTGAAGTCAGTCGTTCACCGACCAGGAAGTGAGCAGGTGTCAGTGGTTGCGGCTCATCAGCTTCATTGTGAACAAAGGTAAGGGGTCTGGAATTCAGTGTGGCTTCTACTTCTGTGAGAAGGGTAGTCATTTCTTCAAAGGTGAGCGATGCCCTTCCTAGCACCTTTCTCAGGCACGTTTTTACAGACCTCACTAGCCTTTCCCAAAATCCACCCCACCAGGCCGCTCTCTCTACAATGAAGCGCCAGCTGATGCCCTTCCCTGAGAAGTATTCCAGCAGTTGTGGATCTTTGATGGCTCGCCACAGCTCACTGAGGTCTTGGTTTGCTCTTTTGAAAGTTTTGGCATTGTCTGTATAAATTACCTTGCACAATCCTCTTCTAGAAACAAATCGCTTAAGTGCTAACAGGAAGCTTTCTGTTGACTGACTTGACACGAGCTCCAAATGCACTGCTCTGGTGACTGCACATGTGAACAGAGCAACATAAGCCTTACATAGCACACGATCATTCTTCACATACAGTGGACCTGCAAAGTCTATACCGGTCACTGCGAATGGAGGGGTCTCTGTTATTCTGTCTCGTGGGACTGGAGCCGTGCCCTGTTGTGCGGGTTTTGCTTTAAATCTTTTGCAAACAGTACATTTTGACAGGATACCTTTTACAAGTTGTCTGCCTCGCAAAATCCAGTGTCTACTTCTTATTTGTACAAGAGTGTCTCTTAGACCAGAATGCATGGTAACTTCATGGCTGTACTGGATCAGCAGCTCACAATATCTGCATTTGCTAGGTAGAATCCATGGGTGTTTTTCTCTGTAACTGAAGTCTGACTGTTGCAATCTGCCTCCAACACAGAGCAATTCATCAGTGTCAAGGAAAGGTTTTAAATCTCTGATTTTGGAATCTGAATTCAGGGTTTTACCAGCTTTCAGCACACTTATCTCATGACTAAAACTGCAAACTTGTGTCACTTTGATCCAGTACTTCTCAGCCTCAAACATTTCTTCTGCAGTCAACTCACCTCTTCTCTTTGAGTTTGAACTTGTGTTGTGCACAAACCTCTTAATCCAAGCAGTGACCCGAAATACTTTGAGTTTACTGTACTTCTGCAAGTCTAGCACGGGTTCTGTTTCACTTTGATCACTGTTGCTGCTGAGTTGCACACTGATCTGCTGAACTTGTTTTAGCTCATTAATCACATATTCGACACTCTGATTGTCATCATTTTCTTCAGACAGATTTGGGGTAATCAAAAATGGGGGTCCTCTCCACCACAGTCCGCTTTCCTTCAGATTAGCTATGGTCTGACCTCTGGTTGGGAGATCTGCTGGATTGGCCTTGCCTTTGCAGTGAGACCACATTGCCGGGTTGGTTAAAGACTGTATTTCAGCTACTCTGTTTGACACAAACTGTTTCCATCTGTATGCTGGACTGCGAATCCACTGTAGTACGATCATTGAATCTGTCCACAGGTGAACCTGTTGTAGCTCCATATTCAAAGGCTTTAGCAAGCTATTTCCTAGTCTTGCTCCAATCATTGCTCCCATCAACTCAAGACGTGGCAGGGACATCTTTTTCAGCGGGGCCACCCTGGACTTTGAAGCAACTAGGCACGTGATCTTTGTTCCATCATCCGCCTCTCGCAGCAAGTATGCAACTGTACTATAAGCTTTCTCGCTTGCGTCACAGAACACGTGAAGTTGTTGTGCATCGTGCTTGTGCTCAGATTTAATTCCATACCAGCGGGGAATGCCTATTTGGTGGATCTGTGGAAGTTCTGAACACCAGCTTTGCCATTCTTGTACAAGATCTGTAGGCAGCTCCTCATCCCAGCCAAGGCCTCGTATCCACATCTCTTGAAAAAGGCATTTCACCCGCACAGTGAAAGGAGTTAGAAAGCCTATTGGGTCGAATATGCAAGCAGAGAGTTTCAGAACGCTCCTTTTGGTATTCTCTCTTTTTGCTACAGCGTCCAGCAGTGCAGTCAGATCAAAGACGAAATCATCCTTTTCAGTCCTCCACACCAAACCTAGCACCTTCAGTACAGCTCCTGGTGTCTCTGTCTCTGGTCCAAGTTCATTCATCGTTGTTTTCCATTTCTCCTTCAACTCTGGACAGTTCGTTGTCCATTTGCAAAGGTCCATGCCAGCTGTGGACATAATCTGTTTGGCTTTAGCAGTTATGGAGAAGGCATTCTCTAAGTCACTTGCACTTGAGATAAAGTGAATCCTTTATTATCTTGACTACCTCAGGAAGTTGGGCTTCATATTTATTCAAATGTTTTCTCACTGTAGCTGCAAGGAGAAATGGGCTGGGAGATACTCCAAACACCACCCTAGTCATCCGTAGTACACGCAGCTTCTCACCTTCGACTTCATGAGGCAGTGCAGTGAGCCAGAGAAATCGCACAGCATCTCGGTCCTTCTCAGCAAGAGAAATCTGCAAAAAAGCCTTTTTGATATCTGCTGTAAATGCAATCGCATGCCGTCTGAACTTGATTAATATACTGAGCAGATCTGGATTCAGATTAGGACCAGTAAGCAGACAGTCATTAAGTGATGGAGAGTCTGTGTCATGTGATGAGGCATCAAACACTACTCTGAGTTTTGTTGTTACCTTGTCTTCGCGGAGAACAGCATGATGAGGCATATAGTATTTCACAGTGATCGGAGATGACTCCTCCTCCACCGCATCTTCGACAATGCCCTGCTCAAGGTAATCATTCACAACTTCATTATATCGGTGACACAGCACTACATCTGACTCCAGCTTTCTCTTAAGACCTTCAAATCTTTTCCTTGCTATTCTGTAGTTATCTGGAAGTTCCGGCTTGTCAGATCGCCACGGCAGTTCAACTTCATATCTTCCATCTTTGTACTGAGTTGTCTTTTCAAACTTGTGAAGAGCCTCCTCTTCCTCAGGACTGTCTGTCTGCTTCATGGTGATACCGAGCGACTCTATTTCCCAGAAAGCTTTCAGACTCTCTGAAACCAGTGAGTCTTCAGTAACTTGTATTTGCATGCAAGCTGCATCAGCAACACTGGACATTTTGACTGGGCCTTGCACTGACCATCCAAAGATGCTCTCAATGGCTACAAGTGCATCTGTAATTCTTTCTACTCGGCCTGACACTATACGCCAGTAGTAATCGGCACCAATCAGCATCGACAACTCTGTATCATAAGTGCTGTCGTCTGTATAATCTGCTAACTGCAAGCCCTTTCGTTCCAGCTCTGCTTGGATGTGCTCACCTGGGATCTTCATCACGGCAGTGCACACTTGGGGTGTCTCAAGTGCTTCGATTTCAATTTTCTGTCCCTTCTTCCAGATGTTCTGCAGAGTTAATTTTACTGTGTTGCGCTTTGCTGTAACTGGTGCTGTAGAGCCAAAAGTATGAAGAGTGACTGTTTCTTGCTTGATCACAGGTAACTTTAAAGCTCTCACTGTGCTTTCACTGATGAAGCTTCTCTGACTGCCTCCATCCAGTAAGCAGCGAATGCTTCTACATCCAGCAGGTCCTTCTGCACATGCTCTTACAGTCTGCAGCAGTACAGTGTTGTTCTGTTTACCGGGCTGTATCTTTACTGTATGGGAGGCAAAGGAAGAAACTACATTGTCCTTGTTATCATCAGTGTCAGAAGTACGTGTCTCTCTTTTTTCACATACAGCACTGTGGTGTCGGCTTCCACATATATTACAGCACATTTTAGTCTTACAGAATCTTGCGATGTGCTTTGGCCCAAGACATATGAAACATCTTCCCATCTTCATCAGTTTGTCCTTTCGTGCAGCAATATCAGTTTCGGGACACAGTTCCGTTTTGTGTGCTGCACTATCACAGAAAAGGCAGTTCTGTATTCTTTGACTGGTGGTTTGCAGTACTGCAGCTGATGGCATGTTGTGTTTTCTGTGCTTCATTTCAAATGATGTGTCTTGTCTTTTAACTGGTTTCTGGTAACTTTGACTGTCTCTGGAATTACATGGCTTAATCAGCTGCATGGTTCTTTCTCTGCTCAGAATCTCTTTTTGCAGGAATTCCATAACTTCTGAGACTTTCCATTCATCACTGGTTCCTCTCTGTCGACTATACTGGAGAGTAATGTCATCTGGAATCATCTGTAGCAGGACAGGGCACAACAAGCTGCCATAAGCCTCTGATGCGACACCCAGCGATTCTAAGCTGCGGATATGTACTTCACATTCATCATAAAGTTGTCTCAGAGCAGTGACTTCGGTTGATTTCTTTACTGGGCAGAGATTCAGTAGTTTGGTCATATGAGCATTAACAAGCAGGTCTTTTCTTCCGAACCGATTCTGCAGCAGCTCGATCGCGTGATCATAATTACTGTCTGTTAACATCAGTCCCGCTATTGCCTTTGAAGCAGCGCCAGTTAGGTACGTCTTTAAATAATTAAACTTCTCTGTTTTGCTCAGCGCATCATTCTTGTGAATAGCGGTTTCAAACTGATTCCAAAAGTCTTGCCACTGACTGATTTCACCATTAAACTTGTCTATAATCAACTTGGGCAACTTAACTGTTTGTCTGTGCAGCGAGGGCTCTGTGCTGCTTGGTCTGCTACTTTCCCGGTTTCTCTGTATCACTCGGTGCATGCGTGATTTCGCGGTGATGACTCGCTCTTTATACTCCTCAACATCAGCGATTTCATTCTCCAAATCATCGGTGTCCGTCCCTTCCTCAATTCCAACATCCAACTCCAGCAGCGTTTCCTCCTTTACAGACAACAGGGCTAACAGTTCACGTAATCGTTCAATGACCGGATCTTCTTTGTCTACCTCTGTTTCGATGTCTTGTAAAAGTCTTGTTGTGGAAGCGCGTACAGCTCTCCGTTTTCTGATTAATCTTTCAAGTCGCTCTGCCATTTCGGATGTTGCTTGCTAGATTCCCGGGTTTCGGCACCAAACTTTGTCGTGTCTTCTTCACTTAACAAGCAATAATGAACTCTGACGACTCGAATTAAAACAAAGAACTGGTTTACTGTAGTTTCAGACAGTTTTACAGAGAATGAGTTTGCTTTAGCAGTATACACATACAACGTTCACTTCTAGTGAGCTCTCAACCTGAATAGCATTATGGGCAATGAATTCTTAAAGGGGAACAGCCCAATTAATTACTATATGTGTAGTTAATGTTCTTATTATTGAACAATGAATTAAACATTGTACTAAGAATTTATGATTCTCAATCTCATTTAAGTTACAACATACAGAGAGGATTTCACAGATTTCAATTTCACAGATTTCATTTAATACTTTTACCCAGAGGATTGTTGTGTTAACCACACACACACACACACACACACACACACACACACACACACAAAACCAACCTTAAAAATGGAGTCTAAGTTCTTCTTTGCTGTTTGTGATTCTGGTCCTTTATGTTTTTGACTGTAGTTAAACAAATATTGAATATTTTTGTAATAATAACACATCAGTAAATTAATGAATATCATAAATATCATTTATATTTCTCATACAGTAAACTAAAAAACACCTCAGATCAGCAGATGTGTCTCCCGAGCTGAAATAAATTGGTTGACTCATAGACGCGTCACTCTTGATGGACACACAGCTGGGTTCAGGAGATTCATTCTGACACAGACTGAAATATAACAGAAATACAAACTGTTTCTGAAAATCTCACTCTGCTCTGACAGAAACACATTCACTGTTTCAATCTCCCTTTAATGTTCATCTTTCACTTGAGGAGTCTGTTGTGACTCGAGAGTTAAAAGATTAAAGTATTATTTTTCTATGAATAAAAGGAATCTGCCCCATGTGCTCTTTTCATTCATATATTACAGAATAAAATGGACCAATACACACATATAGATAAAGACACAGACACATCCAGCAGCAACAGAGACAGCTGGTGACAATATCCATAACACACCACAGCTACAGTAAATATGAGACTCATAATATCTCACCTGGACTCAACAGAAGAGTCTTCCTCTCTGCAGAGATCTGAAACATCCATCGCTGGGTTTTTCCTCACAGACACATCCATGTGTTCAGATAAATCTGATCCACGCCCCTGAATCTGACTATAAATGAACATGATATTGTAGTGTGCATTTATTGTTTCTGAGCATTAAAAATGTGAAACATTTCAGGTTTTCTCACCTCTTGACTGTCTTTATCTGTGTGTCATGTTCTTCAGAGAGATTCATTCTGGAGGCCATGGTTTCATCTAAAAGCAGATCCAGATGTTGATCACAGAGTCAGTTATGAATCAGACATTAATCAATCTCAGTAATCAGACATCAGGACTGACTCCTTGATATTTACATATAATCAAATTATACACAAACAGCATAACTAATTCAGACAAGCACTGTGTTAAAATGAAAGTAAAAGTTTAATATGTCGATTTACAGACTCTGTGTTTTATCTGCTAATGTCATTTAAACAAATATCTGACACTGCTTGTTTTACTTCACTTTAAACCAGTCAGGATTGATTTTAGCTATTAAAGATGATTGTTAAATCGTGAAACTCACTGTGTTTTTCTCTTAATGTAGTTTACTTCCTCATACGACAAAACAGACCTCGCTGTAATAGTTTCACTTTCATGAGTCTCCTGACAAGGAGGAGTTTAAGTGTCAAAAACTAACCATAAAGTGTTTAAAATCTACTCTTAGAATTTAATTTCAGTATTTAATATTTAAAGTTATAACCCATGAATTGATTTCCTTCACAGACACCAAAAATAATTTAATTATTAGTTAAATGTCAGTTACCTCAAATACAATGAATCACTCAATTGGTTCTCACTGGGAAACAGAAATTACTCTTTAACTGACAAAAGTCTTTTGTCACGTGACAACAAAATTTTAAAAGATCAATTAATTTACAAGCTTCTTTACAAACAGGTGAAGTTATTATTTTCATCACTAGAAGCTATTAAATTCATTCATCAAAATCCTTTATATATTGATATATATATATATATATATATATATATATATATATATATATATATATATGTATGTATATATAAATATCTATCAGTGGGTTTCCAATTTCCAAACTATTTCATCTTCCAAAAAATCTTTATTTATTTTAATTTATATTGTAAAAGCTTTCTTTCGTTTAGTATTATTTATTTGTGTAGTTATTATGTTTACATACGTCTGTAAATGGTGCTTTGCATGTAATGTCACCTCTTTGTATGCAATATTGACATTCTCTATAATTTTATCTTTGGTACCTTGCCATTAATAATAATTATAGACTAATCAATTATCTTTCCGGCTCAGACTGCAGTGGTAACGCCAGAGCCCGTCTACGGCCATATTAAACATTCTCTGGTAACGCTTAGGGTCTGTGTATTTTGCGCATGCGCGAATGAACGAATCACTCCCCGAGACGACTCGTTCTTCCCGAGTCACATTAAAGATTCATTCTAAATTAATGAATCGTTTAAGAATGACCCGTTACTAGAAGTTACTGGTTTGACTGCCGTTCTGGTGCACTTTCACGGTAAGAAGGTTGGAAAAACACGGGTTTCCTGGAACGCAGCATTACTCGTTAGTACCCATATGACTCTCAACTGAACTTGTTTCCCATAAACAGAACAATTAATAATCAGTTCACTTGTTACAAATGTTAACTGTCTACCTCCTTTCGATTAAACGAGTCAAAACAGATATTAAACACTCAGTACTGTGATAATGTAAGTGAAACCTCAAACTCCGTCTCTGAAACAGTAATGTTACATGTGAAGGCCTCGAATCGTTGGTCACTTTCCTCCAAAAGATTCAACATCAACAGACCTCAGATAGGTGGTCCTTAAAAATCCTCCGTCTGTCCGTGTGTAAATCTTGACCGTGGTCCCAGGTCCTGAAGAGTCTCGAGTCCGTCCTCTGCAGGCCGTGGTGAATCTGGGGAACAGCCCAAACGAGTCACTCCTCTCTACATTTGAGCTGGACAAACGATTCCTGAATCTGCTAAAAAAATATCCGATTTCGTCGTAGCAAACGGACCAACCACTTAGCACAGGTAGCACAAAGATTAATAAATATCCGGCTGTTTCTAAGATTGAAGTCCGAAGGAATGACGCACACGGTTTTGTTCCGATTCGCGTTCTCTTCTTCTTCTTCTTCTTCTTTTGTTTTATTGGCAACCGCACTTAACAGTGCATTACTGCCATCACCCGGTAGCTTGGATCTTGGCTCAGAAACATTTCTAATCACCCCCTCCCCCCCCCCAAAAAAAAAAAAAACACTGGCGCTGCGTGTTCAGCTCCTCCAGCTTCCACCCCACTTCCCTTTAACTCCCGTAACCTTATTTACCTCCAAATCTACTTACCCTGTCTCACACTATACTCATCCACATCTTCTACCTTTCTCTACAAGCCTAAATACATATTAATCCTATATTCTCTTCATTAAACCAGTATTATTAAAAAACTGAAACAACACATTAACCATACTATTTCCTATATCTGAGTCTAATATATTCTTTAATGTTAACTCTTTCCCTTCATTCTTCCATAATTCTTCTCTTAACACTTCTCTTTCTTCATCATACCCATTACAATTAATAATCACATGTTCTACAGTTTCACTCTGTCCACATTTCTCACACAAACCTGTTGGGTGCTTAGATATTAAGTGTAATGTTTTATTCAAACCGGTATGTCCCACCCTTAGTCTTGTAATTATACTTTCCTCCCTTCTATTTCTCCCTCTTTTTCTACCTTTTCCCACTTTCTTTTGTATTGCATATAAATGTCTCCCTTTACTCTCATTATCCCAATATTGTTGCCACTTTTTACTCATTTTCTCTTTTATTACTGATTTAATTTCTTTTAAACTATGTTGTAACTCAATGTCTACCATCTCTTCATCTACTGCTTGTTTAGCTAATTTATCTGCTTCCTCATTGTCTTTAATTCCCACATGCGCTGGGACCCACATAAACTGTACCTCTATTTTAATTTGGTTCAATTCAAAGAGATTTTGAAGAATTTCCATGATTAAATCTGGTCTTGATTCTGACTTTTGATTATCAATACTAATTATTGCTGAATAAGAATCTGAACATATGACTGCATTTAGAATTTTCCTTTCCTTAATTATTTGTACTCCTAGCAGAATAGCCATCAACTCACCTGTATACACTGACAAATGATCACTAATTCTAGCTTTTTTCTTCACCATTAACTTTGGCACATTGACTGCCACTCCTATTCTACTTCCTTTTTTAGAAGCATCTGTGTATATCTGTATATTATCTCCATACGTTATTCTTAAATACTCATTTGCTCTCATTACTTCCATCTCATTATTTCCTTCATTCTGTCTTATCTTCAGTAATGTTAAATCTACTACCGGCTGAGGAATAATCCATATAGGAGTATGCATATATATTACTCTTGGTACACATCTATAATTGTCTATCCCCATCTCCTTAATATCTTCTTCTACCACCCACCCAAAACTCTTATGTTTTTTCATTCCTTGTTCCCAACATTTTCCTAATATTTTCCTTGTTGGATGTACCTCATTCTGACTATTAAGATTTGTCCAATACACAGCCATTAACTGTTGTCTTCTAATATTAAGCGGCATTTCATTTATCTCTATTTGCATTGCTGCTATAGGTGTTGTTGGATATGCTCCACAGCAAATTCTCAATGCCTGTGCTTGAATTCTATCCAATTTCTCTAACTGTGACTTTGCTGCCAACCCATATGCTATACTTCCATAATCTAGTACAGATCTTATCATTGCTATATATACTGTTTGAAGTGCCCCTCTATCTGCTCCCCACTCTTGTCCTGCCATACATTTCATTATATTTAACACTCTTTTACACCTATTCACTATCTTATCAATATGTTCTTTCCATGTAAGTCTAGTATCTAGCCACATTCCCAAGAATCTAACTGATGTTACTCGTGCCATATTCCTGTTATATATCCTTAACTTCCATTCATTACCTACTTTCTTGTTGGAAAATATTATAACTTGTGACTTCTCCACCGATAGCTTAAATCCCCACTTATATGACCATTTAACTACCTCATCCACAGCCTTCTGCATTTTCCCCATAATGAACTTATTGTTTCTCCCTCTGAACCACAAAGCCCCATCATCTGCAAAGAGTGATCTACCAACACTCCTATCCACCTTACTAAATATATCATTTATCATTATTATAAAAAGTACTGGACTTATCACACTTCCCTGAGGAGTACCATTTTCTATTATTCCTGGAGATGATATAGTATCTCCTACTCTCACCCTTATTACTCTTTGCTTAAGAAAGTCATTAACCCAATTAAACATTCTTCCCCCTACCCCCATCTCTTCCAACTTAATCATCAGACCCTCCCTCCATAACATATCATAGGCTTTTTCAATATCAAGAAACACAGCAATTACTGATTCTTTATTTGACAGAGCTTTCTTTATTTCCGCTTCCAAACACATAACCGGATCCATAGTTCCTCTTCCTACCCTGAATCCACTTTGAAAAGGTGTTAATTTTCCTTCTTTTTCCAAAAAATATACTAACCTATCCGTTATCATTCTCTCCATCACTTTACCTACATGAGAAGTAAGGGCTATTGGCCTATAGCTAGCCGGATTACTTGGATCCTTCCCTGGTTTCTTTATTGGCAATATCAATGCTTCTTTCCAACTTTGCGGTAGCACCCCCATTTCCCACACTTTATTATAGAATTCTAACATTACTCTCAACGATTCCTCACTTAACTGCTTGATCATATAATAGCTGATTTTATCTTGCCCTGGAGTAGTTTCTCTCATTCTCCTCAGCGCTCGCTTTAGTTCCGACATTTCAAACGGGACATCCATCATATCATCTCTTTTCTGTCTTTTTCCCAATAGATGAGGATGCTCTCGTAATACTTCCTCCCTCTCCCTCTTAAACTCTTCAGTCAGATTTTCCGTACTGTTTACTTTTATAAATGTATTACAAAACATTTCTGCTTTCTCACAGTTTTCTATTGCTGTAACTTCCCCTTCATTTAAAACAGGATATTCCATATCTTTCCTTATTCCATTCATCCTTCTGATCATACTCCATACTTCTCCTATTGGTGTACTTCTCCCTATTCTATCACAGAAATTTCTCCAATGTTGTCTTTTTGCCCTTCTTACCACCTCTTTAACCTTTGCTTGTTCTCTCTTATATTCGATTAAATCTGTATAATTATGCATTCTTCTTGCCTTCTTGTATGCTCTCCTTTTCCTTCTAATAGCTTCATCACACTCCTTATTCCACCATGGTACCATTTTTGTCTTTCTTCTTCCTTTACCCTTAGGAATATTACTTACTGCTGCGTTTTTCATAACTCCTATAATTTTCTCATTTATAGCTTCTATATCATCTACCCTTCTTATTTCATTTATGTCTAAACCCTCCTCCACCCTTTTCACATATTCAGTCCAGTTAGCTTTTTCATACTTCCATCTCCCTTCTCTTCTCTCACTTCTTTCTACACAATTATTCATATTGGTACACATTTCAATCAAAATAGGAAAGTGGTCACTACCTATAGTACATTTCCTTAATACCCTCCAGTTAATTATTCCCCCTAACCTACTTTTTACAAGAGATAAATCCAACACCGCTTCTTGACCTGTTCTCATGTCTACTCGTGTACCTCCCCTATCATTCATACAGATCAAATTCATCTCATCCATCAATTCTTCAACCACCTTCCCATTTCTGTCAGTTACATTTCCTCCCCACATACTACTATGGGCATTGAAGTCCCCACACCATATCACCCTCTCTCTACTTTGCCCTTCTATCTCCAGCATATCTTCCAATGTCATTTGTCTACATGGATTATAAAAATTTATTATTACAACACTCTTATCATCCTTCCATACCTCCACCACCACATATTCCATTTCTCTTCCTTTCCCCACCATTCTATACTGTATTTCAGATTTAATGAAAGTAACACACCCACCACCATTTCCCTCTTCCCGATCTCTTCTCACAGAAACATACCCTTTAATTACAGAATCAAATTTAGGTTTCAGCCAAGACTCTTGTACACATATCACATCTGGCTTTTCCTCCATCTTATTTAGATAACCCTTAAATTCCAGTCCATTAGCCACCAAACTCCTAGCATTCCATTGTAAAATTACTAACATCAAAATTATTGTCCATCCCATGATTCTTGACTAGGCTGTACTTCTAAAGTTAGACCATCTCTAACCATTTCCCATGTTAGCCCTTTTGATATCCAGGAACCGCTCTGCTGCTCTCACTATTATCTGTATCTTTTCTGTTCTTCTTTCAGTCTGCGCTGAACAATTTATGACCTCTGCCATGAATAACACAAAACTCTTTTTACTTACTATCATTGTGTCATCCGATTTTTCCCTTTCCTTTTCTTCATTTCTGATTTGATCTTTCCACATCTCCTTCTCCTCACTCTCTTTCTTTTTCCTTGAGTCTACTTTTTTAACTGCTTCCGCATATGACAGCTTATTTCCATCTCTTTCCTTCTGAATTTCTACTGCTCTCTTTCTCACTTTACATCCTCCATATGCCACATTATGGGCTCCTCCACAATTACAACATTTTGCCTCCACACCTCTTCCACATTTTCCGTACTCATGTTCTTCCCCACAGTGTGCACATCTCTTTTTGGCTCTGCATACACTCGCAATATGACCATATATCTGGCAGTTATAGCATCTCAGCGGAGCACGCACATATTCTCTCACCCGAAAGCTAACATATCCAATCATCACTTTACTTGGTAGCATTCCTCCACTTTCAAAACGCAACATTACAGAAAGACTTTCTTCCTTATTCCCTTCCCTATTCCTTTGCAATCGTTTTGCTTCAATTACATTTCCTCCTTTAATATTTATCATCAACTCTACCATAGTGACATCCAATGCTACCCCTGTAATTAGTCCACATACCTATGATTTTCAACCTGTTTGATTACAACTTGAAATCACTTGTTTACACACAACCTTCATTTTCATCACCTTATCCCTCTGCTCCTCATTATCACAAATCACCAATAATGCTCCATCCTGAAGTACTCTTGCACCCCTAATCTCTCCTGATTGTTTCCTCAACTCCTTTGTTAACTCAATTGGGTTTACCCCTTTTACTCCTTGTCCCTCTTTAAATCTTACAATCATTTTTACTTCCTCTCTCCTTTCACTTATTACCCCCCTTTCACTATCTCTCATCTGTACCTACTGAATCATCTTCATTATCTTTCTTCCTCTTATTATTTGCTTTTTCAACACTTTTTATTCTCCCTCCGTCCACTTGTGTCCAACCCATCTCATCACTTTCATCTTCAATCTCTGATTCATCAATTCTAGCTCTTGTTTCTGATCCAGCCTCCTCTTTTTTCTTTTTCCTCGATTTCCCCATCGTATTCTTCTTATTTCAGCAACTTTTATACTTAAAGCAATTCAGTATAATTTATTTCAAACACTCACGACGGTTGCAAACACAAGTTAGTCTAACTTCCGTTTCCGGTCCGTTCTTCGCGCCCGCCTCCTGTGTGTGTTGTTGGTGTTTTCTCCTCTTCTTCTTCTTCTTCTTCAGTGAATTTTATTGGCAGTTTGCAATCTTTGTGCATTACCGCCATCTACTGGATTGAGGTGTGATCACATTGGGAAGTCATAAATGAATATATTAAAAAAAAAAAAAAAAAGAGATCAGAGCCCAAGCTTCAGCTAGCGCTGCGTGTTCAGCTCCTCCAGCTTCAACTTCAGCTCAAACCTCCAGAAAAAAAAAAAAAAATATTGGGCTAAAGTCTTCTTGCTAATTGTGTTTCTTTTATAAACCATATCACTGCTTTGGTTGTAGACTGTGTTCCAGGTAGACTCAACAGGTTGCTCAAAGTAACAGAGTTCTTTGTTATCTTCTTAAATATGTCTCTTTTTTCAGAGTACTGCCTACATGTCAGAAGTACATGCTTCACGGTTTCTGTACAATATGGACACATTCCTGTCTCATGTTTCCCTATTGTGTGTAAGCCGCTGTTCAGTCCTGTATGTCCTAACCTTAACCTGGTGAACCAGGTTTCCTCCTGTCGTGAAAGTGAGCTGATCATTTTAACGGTTACATTCTGTTGAATACTATATAAATGCCTACCTTTTTCCCCCTTATCCCATTTATCTTGCCAGAGTTTATGAATACCATCTTTAATTTTTGTTTTCAATTCTGATTTGCTAAGTGGAACCTGTACTTCTACTTGTTCTGCTTTAAGTGCTTCTTTTGCCAACTTGTCTGCCCTCTCATTGCCCTCAATACCTGTGTGCGCTGGAACCCAAGTGAACTGTAATATTAGCTTCTGTTGAGTTATCCTGAAAATTATCTGATGAACTTCATCTAAAAGATCCTGTCTGCATGCAGATTTCCCAGTCTGAATGCTAGTTAGCGAGGACATAGAGTCTGAGCAAATAACAGATTTATATGGCTTCACTTCTTCTACCCACTGTAGTGCTATTATGATGGCCATCATCTCTGCAGAGAAGATTGAGAGGTGGTATGCGCGTTCTCGTCTTCTTTTTCCTCTCTTTACCTACTTTCGCTTTCTAAGCCCCTCCCCTTCCGGCTTCTCATTGGAAGAACACTGTTCATCAGTCACCCGCAGTGAACACTTTAATTGGGTAAAGAAGACTTCTACTCATTTGACAGAAATTCATGTACACTGTTACCAAGCTTACATTGACCTGAATTCTAAAAATGTTTCTTTTCTCTAACCAGAGAATAAAAAAAAAAAAAAAACGAAAATGAGTAAATGAGGAAAAGGAAAATAATTTTGATAGCCTACAAATAATCTTGCTATTTCCACAGTGTTTTTTTTTTTCAGAAAACTGAAAAAATGCTGCCTTCGGAGGACGCATTTGAAGGAAGGCAGGCATCAAGGCACGTCCGAATTCAATGTTAGCTGCACTTCATCTGGCCGGTTCTGGCCGGTTTTTGAAGGCAGCATAGATGTATCCTTCGCTGCCTTTGATATCCCACAATCCTGTGCGTTCCATTCTTTGACACTTAAAGGGTTAGTTCATCGAAAAATGAAAATTATGTCATTTATGACTCACCCTCATGTCGTTCCAAACGGTTTAAAAGGGTTTATCTTCGGAACACAGTTTAAGATATTTTAGATTTAGTCCGAGAGCTCTCAGTCCCTCCTTTGAAACTGTGTGTACGGTATACTTTCCATGTCCAGTTTTGTTTATTGTCAAATTCTGTGATGTCACCACGGATTCTTTCTGCTCCCACCACTCCATCCATCAGCCACCCCTTAGTGGAAATAATATTTGGACTAATTTAATATTTTTTATATTTACTGAATTGACGGATATGCATATACAGTCAACGGAAAAAAACCTGATAAAGACCAATAATAAATTAATGTTTTCAAACACAAAACATTAAATTTACATTTAATCATTTAGCAGACGCTCTTAACCAAAGCGACTTACAAATGAGAACAATAGAAGCAGTCAGGTCAACAAGAGAACAACAACAGTATACAAGTGCCATGACAAGTCTCAGTTAGTCTAGTACAGAACACATAGCCAGGGTTTTTTTTTTCTTCTTCTTAATGAAAAGACAAGAAAAGGAAAAGTGCTAGTATTAGTTGGTTAAGTGCAGGCAAAAAAGTCTTTAGATGTTTCTTGAAAGTGAGCAAAGACTGTATGAATTGAGATTGGGAGGTCATTCCACCAGCTGGGCACAGTCCAGGAAAAGGTCCGTGAGAGTGATTTTGAACTTCTTTGGGATGGCACCACAAGGTGTCGTTCACTTGCAGAGCGCAAACTTCTGGAGGGCACATAAGATTTAACCAGTGAGTTTAGGTATGTTGGTGCCGTGCCAGTGGTCGTCTTGTAGGCTAGCATCGGTACCTTGAATTTGATGAGTCGGCTACTAGTAGCCAAAAAATTTACAATACGCATTTAGGTATCACTGTGAAAGCTAAGGCAAAATAAAACAACACCAACAAGCACAGTTGCCCCAAACTATTTCCAATCATTGCTCAACACCATCTACCCATAAATAATAATATTAAAAAATACACAGATAAAGTCTATAGTATATAAATAAAGTCTTACCTTCAACCATCAGTTTTGCTCACAGGTCTTTGCATTCTTGCCCAACACCTGATCTTTAGGCAAGATCACTTTGGCCTTTTTATGAGGATATTCCACCAGGAGCAAAGGCCTCCAGCCGACTGCGTGCAGCTTCTCTATCTAAAGATAAAAAACAATTACAAGACTTTTGTCTGCTTATCACAATATCACAAAAATGGGGCACAAATGCAGGTCAACACGAATTACTTAGGGTCAAAGCAGACTTTTAGAACATCAAAAGGAATAGCTGTATTCAAGATCCAGAAGATCCCAGAAGCCCTTTGCATGGCTGACTAAACAGGCTTGTTCGACTTGGATGGAGGGCTAAGTGGGTGGGACACTTTGGGCAAAACTAATGTTGCTGAATTTGCGTGGGCTTTTGCCCAACGAGTCTCACCCACTCAGCCAGCCAGCCAAGTCGAACAAGCCCTGCCCGATCTTCTGTGATCTTAAATGCAGCTAGTATTTTGACAAATCACAATGACAGAGCAGTGGACAAAGCGTTGTTTGAAATAAAGATGCCAATTAAACCTTTGTAATTTATATAATACTAGTCACAATTGTGAAATACATACAGTAGGACTACACTTTATTGGCTGAATAACTGACGCAAAGACGACGCACGAGCTCAGTCTGCAGGTAGAGATGGAGGGGCAAGAGAAAAGGTGAAGACTGGGGAGCAACGGCGCTGTTTTTGGTAAAACATCATTTTGACGAAAACTCATTAAGTTTTGTTTTATAGAAAATGTATTCTTTTATAGAAAAGAATAAATAAAATGAGTAGGATAAAAACCAGTAGGCTAGGTAATAAAATTAATGGTTATTTAGCATTTTCTGTTTCTATCTACTGGAAAACAGTCATCTATTCACAGATAGGAAATTTATCAGTGGTGGTGGAGGATAGGAGTCAAATATTGTATCAGAATGATGTATCAATATATAGAGATGGATCCAAAGATCCTACAGGAAGAACATCTTATGCATGTACCATTCCCTCTTTACAAGTATCTATCAACAGAAGAACATCAGATCAACTGGCAGTTTATCAATCGCAACAGCTCTGCACTGGGTAGAACAAGTTCAACTAAACCAAGTTATTCTGTGCTCAGATTCAAGTTCAGCATTAATGGTGGTTACACTTCTGTGGGTGCCTGCTCACAGCGGAGTTAAAGGCAATGAAATAGATTCATTAGCAAAGAAGCAATAGGCAGGAAAATACAATGAACATTTTATTTAGCAAAGCAGAAATAAAGACAATAATTCAAAGTAAAATCATCAGCAAATGTCAAGATAAACGAAACAAGGGAAACACAGGCAGACATCTTTATACAATCCAGAAGGAAGTGGGAAGGAGGAGGAGGAAAGGAGGAAAACATAATATCAAGATTAAGACTGGGTCACACAAGTCTAAATAAGACATTACATCATCTCAATGGAAAACATCCAACAGGTCTGTATGAGTGTTGTCAGGAGGAAGAATCAACAGAACATGTACTGTGTCACTGCCAAAAATATATTACAGAAAGAGAAATATTCAGAAGGACACTACAGGAGATACTAGAGATGCCAAACAAATACTCAGTCAAACAGCAAATTGTAATTCTTTAATTGTATTGTTGAGTGAAACTGGGTTAATAAACAGAATATCAATTATAAAGAGAGAACTTATATATTTATTATTATTATTATTATTATATAGAATGATATCAGGTAAAATGGGCCATTTAACTTAAAAGTAGCAGCCAATGACTGCAAAGAATTTCAAACTGTTGCCATAACAGTGCTTGATATTTAGAAATGATTTTATTGGTCTGCGGTTGCTAAGTGAGATTAGCAATTCATTCTGAGACAAGGCCAGAAGAAAGAAAGCAGAGTTTCCTGACATATCCCATCTTACTCCTCAATTATAAGGTTGATAAATCAATAAAAATAAAAACTACACATTTAGAAATAATGATTCATAACCCATGTCTTGATGGCCCGTGAAAGAGATCAAATGCTGATTTTGCTAAATTATCTAGATTATTATTATTTTTTTTTAATTCTGGTGGTTTCTCTTATTAAAAATAATTTATATGAATATATTGTATTACTTCATTTGTGACACCCTTTTCACATTTGATCTTCTAAATGTGTTTGTATGTGATGTGTTTTTATGGCTGCTGAAATGTCTATTTCACTTTGCAGTGTGACTGGCCCATTTTGGCAGAGGGGAATTCAGAGCGAAATATACAGAGATTCAGCTCTGAAAGAGGCCTTAAAAGAAAATGGGTCTCTGAGGATGAACTGGAGTTGGCAGTTTCACAAGCTGTTGTAGAGGTGAGATTTTTATTTTTTAACAAATATTTAATATATTTAATAATAAATGTAATTAATTCTTTACTACAGTACTGATACAGGCTTACAGTCTAATTCAATTTATAGTTCACTTCTTTAGATGAGTGAGCCTCTTTAGTTTGGCTTCCTCTTCTTTGTTTATTACAGTTTTTGTCCAAATACATCTGTACCTATGAAAGGTTTCATTATGTTTATTATTATTCATTATGTGCTGTTATCCTGTTTAAAACTGAAGATACCTTCAACATGTCTCACATTAGTTTATTTGCTGTAGTTTAGAAAATGGTAATATAATATGACGAGTTAAACTGTCAGAACAAATTCATCTTGATAATCACAAATGTATTAGTCAAAAAATGGTAATAAAATGACGAACTCAAGAGTTAAACTGTGTCAGAACAGATCTTGATCATGTCAGATAACGTTTATAGAAAGGTATATAACAAAACATGATCAGGTCTAATTTTGGGTCACAATTTTTTATTAATTTTACTGGTAGTCCACTGTTTGAAGAATTTTTGGGTAAATAAACATTAAGTGTGCATTTTGAAACAGAACAATGGGATTGATATTTTTTTAAGATATCTCATTGCAAGCTGTTTTCAGGTAAAACAGCTTAAACTTGCATTTTAGTCCGGATAACTGCCCTATAATCTCTCTACACCAGTGCTTCTAAAACTGGGGCTGAATACTTTCTATATGTAATCTAATGAACTCGGTTTTGTTTCAGGGTGCACGTAATTTAAATCTTGTCCCATATAATGCAGAGTATGTTACGTTATGAGAGGTGTAAGAGGAAGGTGACAAGAAGTCTAGGGCAGAAATCCCTCCACTTGGCGATATGTAACTGTTGTCCGGCCTCCTGGTGGTTATTCCCCACTTAAAGGAAAGCTACACAGTCTTTTCAATTATAGGGCAGTTATCCGTTGCACAAGTTTTTAAACAGGTAAGCCACTTTTTTGACAGTTTTTTTTCACAATTAAGACATGTGGGCAATTGGATGATGCTTTTATCCATAACATTTAAGTTACATCATCATAAAGAGCTTAGTCTAGCAATAAATATTACTTTCGATGAATTAGATTACAGTTACATCATCATAAAGAGCTTAGTCTACTGTAGCAATAAATATTACTTTAGATTAATTAGATTTAGTGTAAGATGAAACAAGTGTCTTGAGTACAATGAGAACATATTGGGGGAATATGCTTACAAGGGCATGTTTCTGCCTATCGTTGCAGGGTCCGCCAGCCAGGGCTCAAAGCGGTCCAGCTCTGCACCACTCAAAGGCTGCTGGCTGGAGGCCGTTATTGACCTTGGCCATGAGCAAGTTCACGGTGGTGGCGAGTTGGGCAACCTGCTGCTTTAGGTTTTCCAAACGCAATAGGCCATGTAGCTGAGCCGCTGAAACATTGTGAAAGTTTATTAAAAAAAATGTGTTAATCTGGAGAAAAGACTCAGGTTATTTAAACATTAAGGAAATAATACACACAATGATGGTCAATAAAATCAACCCACAGCTGCACACTATACTGTATATATATATATATATACAGTACAGGCCAAAAGTTTGGACACACCTTCTCATTCAATGCGTTTCCTTTATTTTCATGACTATTTACATTGTAGATTCTCAAAGGCTACTTTGAAGAAACTAGAATATAAGACATGTTTTCAGTTATTTCACACTTTTTGTGTACATAATTCCACATGTGTTCATTAATAGCTTTGATGCCTTCAGTAAACACCATTGAATGAAACGGTGTTGAATGAGAAGGTGTGTCCAAACATTTGGCCTGTACTGTATATATATATATATATATATATTAATCTCACTGTATTCTTGGAATTAATCTACATTAATCTAGAGTAAAATGGCTCATTTTAATTCTGCCGAAGGCATTCAAATTATGTTCAATAAGATGTACTTGTTAGTACTGATAGAGCTGTGCTGACGGGCTTGCATCGGTTGCACTCAAACATAGTAGTTTGACAACGACTCTACCCCTGCGCTACATCAGTGCTTTGCCCGGCATCTTCAGTATTAGCTAAGGGATGCTTTGAGTTTAGGTGGTACTTGAGACTGGAAGAACTCCTACAGTAAACTAATTCCGCAATGCACAAGTTGCAAACAACCTCTCGCCTGTTTAACACATAATCCGTCTGCAGTCCGTATGCGTTTCGTATGTGGTGCAGAAGCAGCAAGGACTCATTGTGCTTTCACAGAGGACGCGTTTGAACTCCACTACTGATCCATGACTGTTTGGTCCACAAACACAACATTTATTCATTATTTAGATTTCAAATCATGTAAAAAAAAAAATAATAATAAATCCTTTTCATCATTTAGACTCTTATCACAGAACAGTAACAATCTTTCATAGACATTAGTTTAAACTAAATAAATATAAACAGTGTATTATTCATGGATTTGACTTCTAGATTTGTATAATAAGTTACTGAAGCAAGTGGCAACACATTTAAACATAACATTTAGCCCAATTATCTTGTTAGGATATCACAAATATTTAAAATTAAAACACACCACTGACAGAAACATTCGACTCTCGTCCCTTTTGCATTTAAATCTTTATTACAAGCAATCCCACGGGTATTAATGAGCTGTTTTTCTGCTTCCATAAAAGTGCATATAGGTATTAAGTTGCCTTGTTTATCTAAGCTCTTTTTCTTGTTTTAAACCTAGCAAAAAAGCCATGTGTTGACTGTGAAACACAGTAGGCTTTAATTAGTATAACATTTATTATGAAATTACTGCATTTCTGTGCCAATCCGTGTTCATTTTTATCACGAACAATGCGCTGTCACTTTAACTCAGCGCGTGCAGCACATTAAACATAGACTCGGTACGTAAACGATCGCTGCACTGCTGCAGACCGCTCCTGGAACGCACTAACGCTGGAACCGTTAACATGGGTGAGTAAAAAATATGCAACGCATACGCACTGCAAAAGGAGTATGTGATAAACAGGAAGTCATCATAGCTTGCGTAGTATAGACCCAGCTCCCAACCCAACTTTGAGAATAGATTAAAGGCGATATTTTTTTTTTTTTACGTGCAATAAGAGTCTCACGTTAACGCAGCACGTTAACGCCGATAACGGCCCACCACTAATATATATATATATAATATATGTGTATATATATATATATATATATATATATATATATATATATATATATATGTTGTAAACATTGTTAACACTCTTTTTTTTATTATTTCTTACGTGTGCAAGGAATTGGCCCTGTTTCATGGCCAACTCTGAAGTTTGGGTTGAAGAGGAGGTGACCTCCAGGCTCTCCACCACCACTGGCTAATTGAGGAAAGGTATGTAAATGTTAAAATCAGAAAACAAGAAAAAAATAAGTATATATACAGGATATTTATTGTACACATGTACTTGTAAATTTGTATGAAAAAGTCACCATGTGAATAGGGGAAGCCCATATTAATGTCAAACACTGGACTCAAATGTTGAGGTGGTGGTGGTGTTGACTGATGTGCTGAGCTATTGATTACTAGATGACCATTGAGGGAAAATGATAACAAGAGAGGCAGATTGTCAGACAAGGAGAGAAATGAACAGGACAGAACATCACCTTTGTACTTTCATTTGTATTGTAATTTTGCTACAGAGCATGATTCCTACCATTGAAGGGGTCTGACTCCCTCCTCACATTCCAGCTTATGTCTGTATAGGTTCCCTGTCCTGTGTTGTCCAGAGACTCCTGACCCATGTCCACTGCAATGTCCGCTTTTGGATAAAGGGATAAACATGAATCAACATATTGCAGTGGTACAAATCACTGGACTGTACATTGTTGCAGTTGGCAATCAGATCAAAACTTACAGAGGGGGGCTGGAGGGAGACTAGGAAGGGTAGCGCTAATAGGGAGAGGTTGAGGCCGAGGCCGAGACTCTGGTCTTCTTTTTGGAGTCTGCTCAGTTTCAGAGTCAGTACTGCCGTTTTCAAATCCTGGGTAACTAGTGAAGACAGAGGTCAAATTGTAATGACAAGGCAATAGCATCATTCAATGGGCAGGCATGAACAAAGGCTTTTTTTGTACCCTAAACCTATCCCCACACATAGCTTTTGCAGTAATACAACAATTATCTATAATGTACATACTGTGTCGCTTTTCTTCTCCTTTTTGCCATGGGGCCCTCATCCTCTGACTGGAGGACTGCCGTTCCATTTCTGTTGTAGTCCTTCAGCTTTTGCCTTGCCTTACTGAAGTCATCTACTATTATAAAAAAATAAAAAATAAAGAAAGACATATATGGAGATAATTAAGGACAAAGGAAGTAAGGCATAACTGTTGTCCTAACATGGAAAGACATAGAATTATAGAAACTGTTTGCTTGTTTATTTACCTTTTTCAAAGAGTGTTCTTATTTTGAAGATTTTCCAGCCAAGGCCTGGCATTTCATGCCTCTTTATGGCCTTTTGGTTTTTTTCCTCGGAAATGAATGTTGGCCAAAAACATTCATCACCTTTAACCCATGACCTCGGCACAACTTCTGTAACGTCCTCGTCGAGGAAAATTACTCCACAAAATGTCTTTTAAAAATAATTGTGTAAAAAATAAGATGATTAACAAAATACATAACTGAACTGAACTGAACTATGATTTTCAAAAATAAAGTCTAGTCCTTCATATGAAACAATGGTATAACCACCATTGCCTCATTGAAAGGGACAGCCATGCATTTTTGTGTGAAAGATGACAGTTTGGAGAATTTTATCTCATGGCCTAGGTCAGCTGGTATCACAATGTTTAAAATGTCCGAATTAAAAGGATAGGTAAAAAATGTTTCAACCATGCCGTACTGTCTGTAGGCAATTATGATATCACCGTGACAGTCAATTATATGAATTATTTGACACACATTTTTGCCCATAAGAAATGTGTTGTTTCGACATGTTGTGGTCATGGTGAACCTTTCTGATATCATTTCGTCATACTGGTGACAGATCAAGTTTTGTACTTGTATAGGGCCTCGGGCATGTTCTTTGCACAATTTGATGGGCTGGTCACTTGTAACACCACCATTTAATCCCTTGGACAGGCGTCTGACTATTTGGGCCAGGGGATTTGAGGGTTTGCGTACAAAACCCTTGAGTTTTTGCAAATAATTTTCATATGGAAAGGATGATATACATTCCAGATTGCCAAAATGTTTTGCATCCTGTGCAAGATGGGTCAACCCATGCACATTGTACACTAGCTGATCATTTCCATACAGGCGGGCAAAATGTTCCACAAAAGCATGAAGGAGGCTGTTGGCATATTCGTTGTACTTTCTGGCAAAGAAAAGGGAGACCATCAATGCCATGGCTGTCGACAGCAGCAGGAAGTTTACATATAGATCAGGACTTAACGCCTCACGCAACACCACCGGCCCTCTGTATAAGAGAAACTG
Organism: Carassius carassius; assembly: GCF_963082965.1. NCBI lineage: Eukaryota > Metazoa > Chordata > Actinopteri > Cypriniformes > Cyprinidae > Carassius > Carassius carassius. The sequence goes on from NC_081770.1 coordinate 30,041,254, forward strand.
ACGGAACTCCGTCGCCTTCCACCTATCCACTTTGTTCAGTGCGCTTGGCCTTGTAGCAAATTCCGAAGGAATGTGGGGTCTTAAGCTTAGAAGATTTCTGGATATTCTGTCCACGTCTCTCCCTGGTAAACGGACAGTCAGAGGACCTTTCATCCACAGAAAGATAAGGCGCCTTACCACCCCCAAGCACACCAGGTGCATGTAGTCCAGTGGGACTTGGGACACCAAACCAAAATGTACATTTGTGAAGGCATGAGGACCATGGTGGTGTTCCTCATCCTCCTGCCTGGCAAATGCCTCATCAGACCGTGTTTGGCTATTTATGAGGGGGTATGTCATGCGGTGATTGAGGTACACCCCACTCTGAATACACTTGTCACAGCCATAGTAACCGTTAAAAGCCTTTGTGACTTTCACAAAGGATTTTGCCGGTGCGTCACAGATCATCGAATAAACTTTTAAAGTGAGCCTTTTCCCCTCAAATGTAAACCCCTCCTGTAATTGTGAGAGTTCATTTGCCAAATCTGTGAGATACATTTTTGATGACTCAGGTTTCTTTATACCTGAGTACTGTCAGGAACACAACTGGACACAGATGCAGGTTACAGTGCGAGACCAATTTATTCAAAAAGTCAAAAGAAAAGCTCCCTCCAACGAACAAAAACCGGCCGGGAAATGAGGAAAACGGTCCAACAGAAAAATAAGAGACTTCAATGTCCTTGCAAAAATGCCCGGAAGGGGGCGCCCAACGGCGCGGCCGCATAGAGAGCGGTGAGGGGAGGAAGCCACGAGAGAGCCAGTGACGGAGTAAACGAAGCTCTTCAGAAGAATGCCGGTGCCCGGTCTAGGAAATGAGGGAAGGGAAAAAATAGAAAAAAACAAAACCAGTAGCAGCAAACAATGGCACGACAGAACAAGGCTTGACAGGATCAGACAGAAAGACTACACCGGGACTATTGACGAACAACGATCTGGCACCGATAGGCGCGACAGACGAGAATAAATAGAGCAAGAGATGAACAGACATTGAATTCAGGTGAGCGGAGTCAAACAATTAGAAGCGGAAACAGTAGTGATGAGGGGGAGGGAGGAACGCCACAGATAGGCGCAAGACGAACGATCAAAACCAAAACAAAACACAATATGCACACGAGATGCAGACATATACAGAAACACACGCACACACCGAAGAACGGGGTGATCAGACAGCGGACATGACAGTACCCCCCCTCCGACGGACGCCACCAGGCACCGCAGGAAGGTGCTCACCTCGTCGCCGGTAGAAGTCCTCGACCAGTGTCCGATCCAAGATGTCCCGGGCCAGAACCCAGCTCCTCTCCTCTGGGCCATAGCCCTCCCAGTCCACAAGATATTGAAAGCCCCGACCCCTACGTCGGACATCTTGCAACTTCCGCACCGTATAGACCGGGGAGCCATCCACTAGACGGGGGGGAGGGGGGGTTGGGGCAGATGGAACAAGAGGGGAATGGAACACAGGTTTAACCCTGGAAACATGGAAAACAGGGTGCACCCGACCAAGCGTGGTAGGGAGCTTGAGCTGCACCGCCGCCGGACTCAGGACCTTGGTGATCCGGTATGGGCCAATGAACCTGGGTGCCAACTTGCGTGAGGCTACCCTGAGAGGCAGGTCCTTGGTGGAGAGGCATACCCGTTGACCACACACATAGTGGGGAGCAGGAGTCCGGTGACGGTCGGCCGCTGCTTTAGTCCGCCTACTAGCCTGGGCCAAGGCCGCCTTAGGCCTCTTCCAGGTGCGTCGACACCGTCGGACGAAGGCCAAAGCAGACGGGACCGCAGCTTCGGGTTCCTGTGTGGGAAACAAGGGAGGTTGATAACCGACAGAACACTGGAATGGGGACATACCTGTGGCAGAAGCCGGAAGGGAGTTATGGGCGTATTCTACCCAGGACAGCTGTTGACACCAGGAGCTTGGATTTTGGGATGCCAGGCAGCGAAGAGTACGTTCCAAATCCTGGTTTGCCCGCTCGGACTGCCCGTTGGTCTGGGGATGGAATCCTGAAGACAGACTCGTAGAGGCCCCGATCTGCCGACAGAACTCCCTCCAAAACCGAGAGACAAACTGGGGACCCCTATCAGAGACCACGTTGACCGGAAGACCATGAATCCGGAACATGTGATCAACCATCACCTGAGCAGTCTCTTTGGCTGAGGGGAGCTTGGGAAGGGGAATGAAATGGGCCGCCTTAGAGAAACGGTCCACCACCGTAAGAATGACGGTGTTACCCTTAGATTCCGGAAGGCCAGTGACAAAATCAAGGGCCAAATGTGACCAGGGGCGAGAAGGGATGGGCAACGGGTGGAGCAAACCAACGGGAGCGCATTGGAAGTCTTGTTCTGAGCGCACACCGAGCAGGCAGCCACGAACTGCCTGACATCCTTGGCCATAGATGGCCACCAGAATCGCTGGCGGATGGCAGCCAGCGACCTCCAGACTCCTGGATGACAAACCAGCCTGGACGAATGACCCCACTGGATGACTTCAGAGCGCAACTTGGTGGGAACAAACAGATTACCCGCTGGACCCCCCTTCGGCACAGGCCCCTTAAGTAGGGCCTCCTCTACTCGTCTCTCGATGTCCCAAGAGAGGGATGCCACCACCACCCCCTTGGGCAAGATGGTGTCTGCTGACTCCTCCCTCCCAGGAGCCTCGAAGAGACGAGAAAGAGCATCGGGCTTAACATTTTTGGACCCGGGCCTGTAAGACAGCGTGAAATTGAACCGGCCGAAGAAGAGGGCCCAGCGAGCCTGTCGGGAGCTCAGCCTCCTGGCTGAACGGATATACTCGAGGTTTTTGTGATCCGTCCAGACCAGGAAGGGCCGAGCTGCGCCCTCCAACCAGTGACGCTGGACTCAATTTATTTTTACAAGAAAATGAAAGTAAAATACCAATAACAAAATTGTAATTGTAAGGTTGAAATTGTAATTGGGGTAGGCTACATGAGAAGAATAGTGGTTATGGTCTTTGTTCAGTGTAAGGCATATATATTCAGATGCATTTCTAAATTATGTAGGCTAATGTCCCTGCCACTTTCTATAAGTTCTATCATATATTTTCTCTTCCTTTTCTTTAATGAATGCATATTTGATTTCAGTAATGATACTTTGGCCATGAATAAAAAAAATCATAATCACAATTACTTAATTTATTTTTAGTCCAGGCAAAGTAGCATTTTACGACAGACTAATTGTAAAATAATTTTTTTTTCAGCATAGATCATTTCTATGAGGTGCCCAGAACAACATACTAAAAGTCCAAAGAAATCCTAGTTGAGGAAATATGTTAATTTATCATCAATCCGAAATGTGTGCCAATAAGGCCAGGCAACAATACACCCCAATGGGGCTATTTTTTTTCCTTTACTCCTATCAAAATGAAACTTTACACAATGAAAGTACCCATGAAAAGTATTTATTTATTTTTTTTGTATTACAAGCTTCTTTGAAAATTAATTGTAATATGCAAATATTGGTTGTGTTGTTGCTGTCCTTAATGGCACACATTTCGGATTAATGATAAATTTACATATTTCCTCAAATAGGATTTCTAAGGACTTTTAGTATGTCGTTCTAGACAACTCATAGAAATGATCTATGCTGAAAAAAAATATTTTACAATTATTTTTATTTTTGTCTCCAAAATTAGTTAGTTTGCCTGGACTATTTGTTTTATTCTCAATTTTTACAAAAGAGCACGTCCTGCTGGGAAATCTGTTTGACGAATCATTTTATTTCTCATCGTGACGTTTCTCGAATGTTATTGCTAAGCTTGTCTTTCTGAGAGGTGGCGGTAATGCACCGTTAAGTTTGCCAACCGCCATAAAACACAAAAAGAAGTCTTTCTGAGAGTGTCTCATCTAACTTTGTTGAACTGATGGCAGTTATAATGTTTAAGCTGAAACCTCTATCTGGCACGGATCTGGTTCACAATCAGAAAACGTCTCAAAGATAGAAACGGAGTTACATGCACGCTTCACTGTTAATGTTATTTTTAAATAATTAGGCCAAAAATAACATTGCATTCAGTTAGGGAGAAAAGGAATGAAAACATAACCGGCATATTATTTGTTTTTACACTTATTTTCTTCTTTTTAGCATTTCTTTTTTTTTTGGCCATAAAGCACAGGCGGCTGTGTCTTCTATTGCTGATTAATGTAAAATAAACGCTAAAAAGAAAACTATTTTGTGAATGATGATCGCTGTCTCATTGGATACTATGAAAAATAGTGTTTAATAAACAGAAATGAATCTGCCGGTGGGGGCGGAGCCACAAATGCATGTGAGTTCACAATAGTATGTTCCCAGGCGGCAAGGAAGTCGACCGGAAGTTGAAGTCGGCCGTGTGCAACCATCTTGTAGCAGAACTTCACTTGCGTTAGCATTCCCATTGACTCCCATTCATTTTGGCGTCACTTTGACAGTGAATAACTTTACATCTGAGGCGTTTAAAGACTCCGTTTGTCCATTATTTATTTCTAAAGATACACGACAATGTATAAAGGGCTCCATTACCTTCTATGTTACATTATGGCCCCCTAGAAACAGTTTTTGTAAAAATAGGCTAACGATTGCGTCATAACCACTCGACTCTCTGTCGCATTACCGTACAGACAGGAGGAGAAGCTCGCAGGCAATTAACTTAATATGGCGTACTGGCGTTACATTTTAAAATACTATACAAAATAATTAATCAGAATACTTACTCCTGCTCACTCGCGCCAAAGAACTCCCCGCTCAAGCTCGTCGTCTCTGCAAGATTAACGATGGCAGTTTGCACGCACAGCTACTAGAAGATTTACATCTGTCAGACAGGTTGCTGACGTCATCAAGCTTAGTTTGAGTCTGCGCGTCAGAAACGGAAGTGCTAAAAAACGCTAAAAATGGGCTTCACTTGTCTCAATTGAGTTCCAATGGGGTCGCTGTGTCCATTTCTTTTACTGTCTATGTATGTTCCTGCACAACCGGAGGCTGCAGATTCAGGACCGCAGTTCTAGGACCCTAGTTTTTTGTGACAGCGCCACCTACCGTACTAGACGATATAGCGATGGCTGCAGTTTCAGGACCGCAGTTCTAGTACTGTAATGATGAGCCAGAGACGTTCGGATCCAAATGCAGCGCTTTATTAAAGAATGGTCAAACAGGCAGAAATCAGGAATGGCGTCAGGTGTGTCAGGGATAACCAGAGTCGAAACCAGAAACAAGCAGAGATCGGGGCAGGCAGCAGAGAATCAGAGTCGGAGTAATCAGTCCGAAGATCCAACACGGGAATGACAAAACACAGGGAGAAACGCTCGGAAATGTTAGACAGGCTAGACAAGACTTCGCATTGAGTGAGAGTGAGTGTGCTGCTTTTATGTGTGTGTGTAAATGAGGTGCAGGTGTGGCAAGGAAATTGGCTGATGAATGAGGTTCAGGTGTGGCAGGGTGATTGTGATGCAGTGACTCATGGGTAATGTAGTTCGGGTGTGGTGCAACAGTATTAGAGGTGCTAGTGTCCAAGTGACATCTGGTGGTTGATGGGTGGAATGGTCCTGAGTGGAGTGCCCTCTAATGAAGTTCATGGGCACTCCATCTAATAATCGTGACATAGCCCACCCCCAAAGGAGCGGCTTCCAGACGCTCAAAACAATCTAGGAGGGCGGTGGAGCGGAGGCGGAACAGGGGGAGGGATGGAGGGCCAGGTCCATGAGGAAGTGCAGCGGACTGGGGCAGAGCAGGTGGAACTGGAGCCCTTCCTGGGCCTAACTCAGGAAAACAGGAGCCCCTCCTGGGCCTGGCATAGGAAACAGGGGCCCGCCATGGGCTTAACTCGGGAACGGGAGCCCGCCATGGGCCTAACTCTGGAACAAGGGTCCACCAAGGCAGAGCAGGTGGCGTGGCAGCCCACCAGAGTGGAGCAGGTGGAGCAGGTGGAGCTGGAGCCCACCAGGGAGGAGTAGAGGACCACCACAGCTGAGAAGATGGGACAGAAGCCCACCAGGGCGGAGCAGAGGACCACCACAGCTGAGAAGACGGGACAGAAGCCAACCAGGACGGCGCAGAGGACCACCACAGCCGAGCAGACGGGACAGAAGCCCACCAGGGCAGTGCAGAGGACCACCACAGCCGAGCAGACGGGACAGAAGCCCACCAGGGCGGAGCAGAGGACCACCACAGCCGAGCAGACAGGACAGAAGCCCACCAGGGTGGAGCAGAGGACCACCACAGCCGAGCAGACGGGACAGAAGCCCACCAGGGCGGAGCAGAGGACCACCACAGCCGAGCAGACGGGACAGAAGCCCACCAGGGCGAAGCAGAGGACCACCACAGTGGAGTCGATGGCACCGGACCGCAAGTCTGCTCAGGTGGGACTGAAACAGAGAACATTGACAGGTTAATAGCGGCCTCCGTGGCCGTGATGAGATGGTAGCTGGCCTCCTTGGCCATTACAGGGCAGGCGGTTAGTTCATGGAGGACCTCCGTGGCCATGACAGGACAGACAGAGAGTTGGTGGATGGTCTCCGTAGCCCAGACCGGAATGAATGAGAGCTCATTGACGGCCTCCCTGGCCGTGACAGGATAGGACGAGAGCTCTGAGATGTGACGAGGCTCTGGGAGTTCGGCTGAGATGTGACGAGGCTCTGGTAGATCTTTGGTGATTTGATTGGGTTCATGAAGATCATTGATGACTTGACTTTGCTCATGAAGATCATTAATGACTTGACTTTGCTCATGAAGATCGTTGGTGACTTGACTTTGCTCATGAAGATCGTTGGTGACTTGACTTTGCTCATGAAGATCGTTGGTGACTTGACTTTGCTCATGAAAATCGTTGGGGACTTGACTTGGTTCCTGAGGATCAACTGTGACTTGACTTAGTTCATGGAGGTTAATGGTGACTTGACTTTGCTCATGAAGATCATTGATGACTTGACTTTGCTCATGAAGATCATTGATGACTTGACTTAGTTCACGGAGGTTAATGGTGACTTGACTTTGCTCATGAAGATCGTTGGTGACTTGATTTTGCTCATGAAAATCGTTGGTGACTTGACTTGGTTCCTGAGGATCAACTGTGACTTGACTTAGTTCACGGAGGTTAATGGTGACTTGACTTTGCTCATGAAGATCATTGATGACTTGACTTTGCTCATGAAGATCGTTGGTGACTTGACTTTGCTCATGAAGATCGTTGGTGACTTGACTTAGTTCACGGAGGTTAATGGTGACTTGACTTTGCTCATGAACGTTAATGTTGACTTGACTTTGCTCATGAAGGTTAATGGTGACTTGACTTTGCTCATGAAAATCGTTGGTGACTTGACTTGGTTCCTGAGGATCAACTGTGACTTGACTTAGTTCATGGAGGTTAATGGTGACTTGACTTTGCTCATGAAGATCATTGATGACTTGACTTTGCTCATGAAGATCATTGATGACTTGACTTAGTTCACGGAGGTTAATGATGACTTGACTTTGCTCATGAAGATCATTGATGACTTGACTTAGTTCACGGAGGTTAATGATGACCTGACTTTGCTCATGAAGATCATTGATGACTCTGTCTATGAAGATCACCAGTGACTAGCCTTGGCTCTGGAAAGTCCATGGTGACTAGCCTTGGCTCTGGAAAGTCCATGGTGACTAGCCCTGGCTCTGGAAAGTCCATGGTGACTAGCCCTGGCTCTGGAGAGTTCACTGGAACCTGACTCGGCTCTGGAGAGTTCACTGGAACCTGACTCGACTCTGGAGAGTTCACTGGAACCTGACTCGACTCTGGAGAGTTCACTGGAACCTGACTCGACTCTGGAGAGTTCACTGGAACCTGACTCGACTCTGCAGAGTTCACTGGAACCTGACTCGACTCTGCAGAGTTCACTGGAACCTGACTCGACTCTGCAGAGTTCACTGGAACCTGACTCGACTCTGCAGAGTTCACTGGAACCTGACTCGACTCTGCAGAGTTCACTGGAACCTGACTCGACTCTGCAGAGTTCACTGGAACCTGACTCGACTCTGCAGAGTTCACTGGAACCTGACTCGACTCTGCAGAGTTCACTGGAACCTGACTCGACTCTGCAGAGTTCACTGGAACCTGACTCGACTCTGCAGAGTTCACTGGAACCTGACTCGACTCTGCAGAGTTCACTGGAACCTGACTCGACTCTGCAGAGTTCACTGGAACCTGACTCGACTCTGCAGAGTTCACTGGAACCTGACTCGACTCTGGAGAGTTCACTGGAACCTGACTCGGCTCTGGAGAGTTCACTGGAACCTGACTCGGCTCTGGAGAGTTCATTTGAACCTGACTCGACTCATGAAATTTCACTGTTGTTTTACTTGACTTTTGGGTGTTAGTAGTGACTTGACCTGACTCTGGAAAGTCGACGGGGCTGGCGGCCATCTTGTGCAGTGTCGCTGGGCTGGTGGCCATCTTGTGCAGTGGCGCTGGGCTGGCGGCCATGACGTGAGTGAGTCAAGGGTCGTGTGCCTCTGCGACACCCACAGTAAATGTTGAGCCAACAATCAGCAGTGCATAGTCCATAAACTGACTAAGAGATGAGCGGGGACCCTCACTGATTACTCGTGACCTTAGTGGTTCATTTAGCCCATCACAAAAAAAGTCAATCAGCACAAAATCCGGCAGATCAGAGAAAAACGTGAGGCCTAAGTACTCTTGTACATAGTCCTCGAGTGATCCAGTGCCCTGCTTGGGGGCTAATAGGCTTGCCATCTCCATACCTGACCAGTGTCCACACAAAAAGCTGCTGGATCCTGAGTGGCGAAGTCTTCTGTAATGATGAGCCAGAGACGTTCGGATCAAAATGCAGCGCTTTATTAAAGAATGGTCAAACAGGCAGAAATCAGGAATGGCGTCAGGTGTGTCAGGGATAACCAGAGTCGAAACCAGAAACAAGCAGAGATCGGGGCAGGCAGCAGAGAATCAGAGTCGGAGTAATCAGTCCGAAGATCAAACACGGGAATGACAAAACACAGGGAGAAACGCTCGGAAATGTTAGACAGGCTAGACAAGACTTCGCATTGAGTGAGAGTGAGTGTGCTGCTTTTATGTGTGTGTGTAAATGAGGTGCAGGTGTGGCAAGGAAATTGGCTGATGAATGAGGTGCAGGTGTGGCAGGGTGATTGTGATGCAGTGACTCATGGGTAATGTAGTTCGGGTGTGGTGCAACAGTATGAGAGGTGCTAGTGTCCAAGTGACATCTGGTGGTTGATGGGTGGAATGGTCCTGAGTGGAGTGCCCTCTAATGAAGTTCATGGGCACTCCATCTAATAATCGTGACAAGTACCCTGTTGGTTTATTTTGCAGTCACGTTACTTTGTATATAACATCAATATATTAATCTCAGTACTATTTGTTTTTAAATGTGAATTTGATTCAAAATGCAGCAGAGGTTAACTAAGAGGTTGCTAAGTGTGCTTTGAGTCACAATTTTACATTTAAACATGAATTTACACAAAATATAAATGAAATATCAATTTTGTAAAATTGATGTATATCAATCACCGTCAGATTGCTGTCCACGTCGTCCATCTTTAATTAGTGTTGATCCAGTACGGTAGGTGGCGCTGTCACAAAAAAACTAGGGTCCTAAAGCTGCAGTCCCAGAACTGCGGCCCTGAAAGTGCAGCCTCCGGTTGTGCAGGAATACCCTTCTCTGTCAGTTTACAAATCCGTGGGAACGGATTGCAAAAGCATGCGCACCGATTATGAATTCGTGGGTACGGATTCAAAAACCGAGGGTACGGTTTACAAAATCTGAGCGCACGGATTGGAAATTCGTGGGCGCGGTTTGTTAATCCGTGGGCACGATTTATTAAACCGAGGGAACAGTTTATGAATTCGTGAGTACGGTTTATAAAATGAGGGGACGTATTGCAAAACCGTCACGGATTGATTTTTTTTCTCTTTACAGGTGACGTGCGGGGCTCCGTGGTATTGCAATGTAATAAAACACACTGGATGCAGACTGGTAGTGTACCTTGTTCTTTGAAGGTCTGTCATGACGCGCCTCCTCGTTTGATAGGGTGTCCGACATTTTTATTTTTTCCTCGGCGCACAAATATTTTAGCGGAAAGGCATTTTCGTCCACACGGATCTGGCGTTTTGGAAGAGTGAAACCGATGTTTTGAAAAAGGGTCCCAGAGTGGATATATTTGAAAACGCCGCCTTTGCTTCGTCTGGACGGCGAATCTGTACATTTTCTGAAAATATAACGTCATCAGCCCACGTCTCGCCCTAGTCAAACACCACTATATAACGTAACAGCAACAAAAACATGAACAAACACTGAACGATTGTATTTTTTATTAACTAACATTAACACGGATTAATAAATGTATTGTTCCATGTTCGTTTGTGTACCACGCCAAAGAATATAGAAGCCCAAGAGATGAAACTCTGTTGTGTTATGGGTAACAGTCTGTAGATGGCGCTGCGGAGGCACGGCCGCGATTATGGACTGAAAGCTGCTGAAATCGTTAGAGCCAGTTTGAGTGTAGAGGTTTTGATGTTTGTTTTTAGAAATCTATACAAAACTTGAAATGGCTAGTAGCTGGCTAGCAAGTAGCTGGCTAGTAGTACACTAGTTTCCAAAAGATGGTCAGAGTTATTTTTTGTTCATGTGTGCATTTGCTAGATTATACACCTTTTTGACTAATGCTTCCATTCTATGTCAATGCCTCTTCTCTCACAAAAAGAAAAAAAAAATACAAACAAACTTCTCATACACAAATGCACACACAATAGATGGTGGTGTCTGATTAATTACTGAGATCTTATGGCACCACTTCCATTTTAGTACTGTTTATAGTTCATGTGTGCACTTGCTAGATTGCACATCTTTTTTTGTACCTTTCCACCTGTAATAGGACATTCACAGATTGTTTTTGTTCTTGCCATTGAAACGTTCACTGTGTGCACTTTCACTGAAGATGTTGAAAAACAAGTTGTTAATATTTTTGTGATATTCTTGTTAAAGGTGAACTGTCTTTAGAAATGCTCATTTATAATTTTATTTATTTATTTTTCCTAATCATATATATATGGTGATGGTGATGTTCACTAATGTCAAAATCAACATTTGAATAAATCTTATTACTGTGTGTCTGCCTATATATATTATTTCATGAATTTCTGTTATTCATATAACAAGGAAAATGCATAATAGAACATAAATATTGATAGATTAAAGGTTTGCAATAATTTTATAATTGTATCTTTGCAAACCGTAAGTGGTAGGCTAATGAAGCCGATTCGGTGGGGGACATACCCTTACAAAAAAGTGCTATAGGAATCTTATATTATATAGGAATCAAAATATTATAGTAATCTTATAGGAATACTAGGCCTATAGTAATCTGGGACATACTACAGAAGTACGATAAGACTACTATAGAAATACTATAGCAGCTTTAAAATATTATAGAGGTATTACAGAACATCACAGAAGTATGTTATGTTCTGTAATACCTCTACAATATCCTAGAGCCGCTATAGTATTTCTATAGTAGTCTTATAGTACTTCTATAGTAATATTTTGTCCCAAAATACTATTTTCCTAAGGGTAATTAGGCCATGCATAACCAACACATATACGTATATTTTCTGTCATTTAACGTCGGTCATCCTCATTAATGTATTTTAAATTGTTTTCATATTTAGATATGATTCTTGTTATGTTAAGTTTTTCAGTGCCATTGACTCCCATTATTTCTCGGCGTTTTCCTTCAGTTTTCAGTCCATGATGGCGGCCATGGCTGGACTGGCCATTGGGCATACCGGGCATTTGCCCGGTGGTCCGACGTGCTTTTTGGGCCGATATCTCATACTCATAAATTTTGTACATCGGCCGCCCATTCATTTTGTTTTGTTTTGCTTAATTGGCGGCGCTGGGTTTGTGCCGGTGTAATGCATTGGTCAAAGTCAGTCAGTGTTAGTTTTTTTTTCTGACAGCCCAGCCCATGAAACACGTAGATCAGCGGCCCATTGGCTCTTTTCTTGATTGACACTGGGCTGGCCCAATCACAACTTTAAACGAGTGAGCGAGCGGCAGCAGTGTCAGTGTGTATCTGTAAAAAAAGATGGAGAAGAAACGCAAGGAATGTGCAGATAAATAGCGTGAAAAAATAGAACCAGGCCCTTAAAGCAGACAATGTAAACTGTGTCAAAATATATGTTTTCTGACCTTCATCAGCTCCTGTGGCAGATGATGATAGTGAGGATGGAGGATCAGGAGAGAGATGAGAAAGTTTAGAGCCTGCGGTAAGCATAACTACTTTCAAAACACTTAGGCCATGTCATGAGTGTAGATTATTTCCACATCTGCATAGTTGACGATTACCGCAATTCACTAGAAATTTAATAAGAGGCGTTTGTAAACCATGTTTTCCGCCAAAATAAAAGCTTGATGCAGTTTGCGTCAAAATAAAAGATCATGTGCTTATCTCTTTCAAGTATAGAAATTGGTACAACTAATTAAGAAAGTTTCCTTTATTTTTTTGTGCATTTGTTTTACAAAATATGGCTATTACTGTCATTGGATTAATATTATAACTATTATTATGTATAGGTGTAATGTAAATAGACACTGTAACTAAAAGAGGTTTGAATTTTTCTTTGTTTAATTTGCACACTGAATATGGGTTGGAGCTTTTAATTTTGAACTCTCAAAGTGCACCAGATTAATGAATTTAACATTAAAATGCACAAAATTTTCTCACGGGGGGGCATGCCCCCGAACCCCCCTACAAGGACCGAGGACACACCACCATAGTTTTAACAAAACTCCTGTAAGAAACACTGGTATTGCTATGCCAGAGCCGCTTATAGCTTGTTTTAGGATTCACCGCTGTGGAGTATAGTTCAACTGTATTAATAAATATAAAATTTTGACTTATTTCATCTGTTAACTCTCACTCGTTCCTATACTCACTCATTACATGGCATTAGTGGTTTTAATGAATAGGAGTTAGTATGCATATAATTAAGGGCGTGCAAAGATGGGTGGTTTTTATGATCATATAGTGGGCCGGTCTGGGCAAAAATGCCTGGGCCGACTTTTTGTCCCAGTCCAGCCCTGATGGCGGCCGCGCCGTCACGTCATGGGGGCAACTGTTGCTATGGAGCGTTCTATTGAGTTTTGCCTCTTGGGCTTCTATACTCTTTAGGTATTTCTCAATACCAAGTTTGCAGAGTCTGGACTTCCATCCTTCCGAGTTTGGACTTGCCAAGTTCGACTCAGTCGAACAAATGGATTCTACAAATGGAACGGCAGCGTACTTGATAGCGTCACTCAGCATGCAATAGGCCTGCATGCTTTACTTGAATTAACTTCTTTTTTATTTTCAATATATTAAATACATTAGTATTAAAAAACTAATATGTACCTACTCTATTTTCACTTTATATGTATAATGAAATTGAATATAATATTAAACAACTGCCTATTTTTTAACATTACTACTGTGATTATATTTACGTCATTTAAAATAAAATATGTGGAAACAACTGCCTTTTTTCATTAAGAACAATCTAGCAATAAACCCACTCAGCTACAATTTAAATAAAAAGCGGGAAAATGGTTGAAAGGTGCACTGTAAAAAGAATACTGTGAAATTTACAGTAACTTGCTGGCAGCAATTAGCTAGTAAGTTGCTGTAGTTCATTTCACAGTATGCTTACTTTAAACTTAATTGCAGTAACTTTAAAAATACTGTAAACTTTTTTACAGTAATAATCACAGTACTGTGTTTCATCGCCTCATATATTTTACTACTGTAATAAGGATTACAGCATTAATTTTGTGTACTGTAAAATGAAGACACTGTTTTTGCCACAAAAATTCCATTTATTTATAACTTTTCACACTTTTAATTTCTAAATTCATAAAATAAAAATAGCATAGCAAAAAAAAATCTTCAAAAGGTAAACATTTTTCTGTTAACATTTCATTTCGTTTTGTATACAACAACACTTTTCTGAACATACAAATCAATCCTGTTCAAATGTATTAAAATGTTCGGTTAAAATTAGAATGTATAAAAGGCAAATTAAATTATTTAAAAACAGCAGGATTTCAAACAGAGAATTTGGTCCCTGAATGTTGTTTTTCTCCCAGAACTGTATTTTTCTTCAGAAACGGGCCTGAATTAGTCAATTTCCTGGGCTGGAGTCTTCTACCCTGCAGTGGAAGAAATTAATTATTAATGGAAAGGTTTATAAGCAAGACAGATGGGTTGATAACAATACTGTATATAAAAGTTTGATTGGATCATTTGATTTAGCCAATCAACGTGTAATACAACATGTAATACAATGTCCACTTCTCTATAAACCAAAACTCTTACTTAAAACACACATACAACAGTAGGGCCTGGAGAGAAAAATCGATTCACCTAGCTATTGCATAGATTCTAAAATAGTTTTTTTAATTTTTTTATTACAGAATCTAAAATCTATGTCCTTGCTTGTAGATGAGGTTGACAGAAGTTAGCCACTTTCGTTCCAAGAGAGGATGAAATGTGTCGTTATCTATGAGTATTAAAGTGTCGTAACATCCAGAGTGTACATGTAGAAGAGACATGAGACTGAACACACTGAAAAGCCTTTGCCCTGCTTAGATGCTGAGAGAGAGATTATACAAGAAATTATACAGTCCATTGGCTGAGGGCTGAGGGAACGCTGGCGCGTTTTGGCTGCCGCTCCTCTCTCTCCCGTTTTTGTTTGTCTGTTTCTAAATATTAGACAACGGTTTTTGGAGCTTTTGAGCACTTGAAGTTTGAAGAAGTTTGAAGATTGTATGAAGATTGTATAACCTTTCGAACTGCTGAACCACGATGTGCGTTTTAGTTTCACCTGTTGGCCTATTGTTCCTAATTTTAAACGTCTGTTGCTGGAACAAACTTTCCTGGTGCCCTCCTCTGGATCTACACTTCTGCGAGGTTGCTATTGGTGTGGATTCCTCCCGCATGGCGCTAAGGTACACTGTTTGCCAACTGTTGACATTGAAAAGGAACTTTTATTTAGCACACGATACCTATGCTAACTGTGATGATGTTGGAATACTTCGGCGTAAGCGCTACTTACATCGCTCTTCAAGGCGCAGTGTTATATGTTCCTCATCTGATGCTGTTTCCTATCCTACATTTCTTCGTAAACATCAAAGGTCGGTGTATAAACCTGTTGGGATTAACAATAACAACTTGACTGTGCTAACATACAAAGAGCATCCACGGGAGGTTTCAGAGTCCCCGTGCTTGTTGAAATCTGCTATTTTTAATGCTCGCTCTGTCAACAATAAAGCGGTGGCTTTATCTGACATCATTCTGGGAGAAAATCTTGACTTTTTAAGTGTAGTCGAAACATGGCACAAACATTCGGACGGTCTTCTTTTTAATGAACTCACTCCTGCTGGTTATAGGTTATTAGATCTCCCGCGATCTACTGGCAGAGGTGGTGGCATTATTGTTCTGTACAATCAGAAATTCAATTTAAGACCCGTTGCTGTTCCACTGTTCTCTTCATTTGAATGTCTTGTTTTAACTGTTTCTGAGTGTTATTCAACTGCCATAACTACAGTCTACCGGCCTCCTAAAGCAAACAAAGACTTTCTATCTGAGTTTGCGGATCTGCTGTCACATCTGTGCCTTAAATTTGAGAGAACTCTTTTTTGGGGGGATTTTAATATCCAGATGGACAAAAAAGACTCTGCATTAACAAAGGACTTCTTGTCCTTGCTGGAGTGCATTGGTTTAAATCAATTTGTTGACTGTATTACACATAACAAAGGTCATATTTTAGATCTAGTGATATCAAATGGGTCTTTTGTGTCTGGGATGTCTGCTACTGATTTAGGATTGTCTGATCATCTGGCAATCTTTTTTGATATGCATATACCTGTTGCTAACACTGCCTCCTCTCGTATTTTGACTTATCGGAAGTGGAGATCAGTTGATCCTTCTAATTTCTCTGTTTTTATTGACTCTTCATTAAGTTGTTTTACTCCATCTGACCCTCTGGAGAAAAGGGTTTCTATGTTAAATTCAGCTCTCCTATCTGGCCTGGATTTATTTGCTCCTCAGAAGTCACGCTCTGTTTCATTCGTACGTCCCGCTCCTTGGTATAATGAGGACTTACGTATGATGAAAACATCTTGTCGCAGAGTGGAGCGTAGGTGGCGTATCTCAGGTCTGACCGTCCATTATCAAATGTGGAAAGATTGCTTACAAGCATATAAGGCTGGAATTGTGTCTGCCAGATCTGACTATTTTTCTAAAATGATTGATGACAATCAGGGTAATTCTAGACAACTTTTTAATTCAATGAACAAATTGTTGAATCATAAAACTGTCTCTCATGTTACTGCTTCTGATCATCTCTGTAATAAGTTTCTGGATTTTTTTGTCACCAAAGTTGAAAATGTCCGTAGAGATTTTTGTACCTCTACTTTACTGTCTTCTGCTGTTCATATTCCTTCTTATTCTGGTACTAAGTTGTCTAAATTCTGTACAATAGACTCATATTGTCTTTTAGCAGAGGTTTCAAAAATGAAAGCAGCCACTTCTTTACTAGATCCCATACCATTTGGTCTGTTTAAATCATGTTTTGCTTCTTTGTGTCCCTTTGTTCTGAGCATTATAAATGACTCTCTGTGTACTGGGGTTGTACCAACAGCGTTTAAAACCGCTGCAATTACCCCAGTGCCTAAAAAGTCAAATATTGACTATGAGAACTTCACTAATTTCCGTCCCATATCTAATCTCCCTTTTTTTGCTAAACTTTTGGAACGAGTGGTTGCTTCTCAGTTGATTTCTCATTTAACTCAGAACAATCTCTTTGAACCTCTGCAATCAGGCTTTCGTAAATTACATAGTACAGAAACAGCTCTGGTTAGGGTCACCAATGACCTGTTAATCGCCTCAGATTCTGGCTGTCTTTCAGTTTTAATCCTACTTGATCTCAGTGCCGATTTTGACACTGTTGATCACTCAATTTTAATTACTCGTCTTTAAACAGTTTTTGGGGTTTCAAATACTGCTCTTAATTGGTTTAAGTCCTACCTTTTTGATCGGAAGCAGTTCGTTGCCATGGGTGGATTTAGATCTGAGGTTAATGTTGTGCAGTCTGGTGTCCCACAGGGGTCAATTTTGGGCCCTCTTCTTTTTAATATTTATGTCTATCCTCTTGGCCAGCTTTTGAGATCTCTTGGTCTAAAATTCCACTTCTATGCAGATGATACCCAGATCTATATTCATTTTAGACCTAATGAAATTGTGCCTGTTAATTTTCTTTCTGAGTGTATTTCTAGGATGAAGGAATGGATGACGGATAATTTTCTTTGTCTTAACAGTGAAAAGACTGAGATTATGCTTGTTGGTTCACCCTACCATCTACGCAAATCAGAGCCGGTTGTTCTAACTCTTGATGGCTCAAATGTGGAGTTTCAAACAAAATTGAGGAATCTAGGAGTAATTTTTGATGCCAATCTTACGTTTGAGCCACATGTTCTGAATACTGTTAAAATTTCATTCTTCCATCTTAGAAATATTGCCAGATTGCGTCCAATGCTATCGTTTACTGTTGCTGAGAGATTGATAAACACTTTTGTGTTTTCCCGTATTGATTACTGTAATGCCTTGTTAGCTGGCGTGTCAAAAGCTACCTTAAACAGAATGCAGGTTTTACAAAATTCAGCTGCCAGAATCCTTACTAGAACTAATATACATGATCATATTACTCCCGTTTTGGAGTCTTTGCACTGGCTTCCCATTAGGTTTAGGGTGGACTTCAAAATTTTGATGCTCACTTACAAGGCACTGCATGGTTTAGCACCGCAATACTTGACCGAGCTTTTAACTCCATATACTCCAAAACGTGATCTTCGTTCTTCGGAATCTGGTCTTTTAACTGTTCCTTCAACTCGTTTAAAATCAATGGGAGACAGGGCTTTTTCTTCATTAGCTCCAAAACTTTGGAATTCTCTACCGATTGAGATTAGGCAAGCTAAATCTTTTGGTATTTTCAAATCACAGCTTAAAACTCATTTTTTTAGGTTTGCTTTTAATTGATCTATTGTCTTTTATGTTTATTTTACAGTGTATTATGTCTAGTTGTGTGCCGTATTTTCTTTCTTTGTTGTTTTAATTGTTTCTGTACAGCTCTTTGAGATGTACATTTAAAGGCGCTATAGAAAATAAAGGTTATTATTATTATTATTACAAGAGAGATGCACGATTCATCTTCAAAGACTGTGATCTCGGTCATCGCGACCTTTCAATTTGTCTGTCTCCTAAACTTTGACAAAATCATATCGCAACATTCATAGACGTTAGTCATGAAACAGCTTCACAAATGGTCTTTTAAATAAATATTTTAAGTTTTGATATTTCATATGATCATTACAGTGAGCACAATAATGGAAGTGTGAAGAGTAGAGATGGTAATTTTGAGTAATTTAGAAGTCAAGTACTCTAAAAACCAAGTACTTTATTTCATGGTGAGTTAAAATAAAAGTTTGATGTTTAAAAATTACACAACAGTCCATATAAACCTAAATAAACACTTTGAGAAGTATTTTACTAATCAGGTAGGTGGTTAAAGAATGAATACTCAAATATTTGTTCCCATTCCTAGTCAAAAATATATCAACAACAAATAAGTGCTTACCTCTGGATAAATTCTAATGTAGTGGCTGCCTCCGCAGGATATTCCATGTTAAATATATAGTATGATGCAAAAAGCACAGCCAGAGCAGAAGTGAATTCGGAACGCTCACTCAGTTGGATTTGGTTGGAGAACTCTGCCCTCGATGGAAAGCATCCACCTATTTGCCCCCTGATTGGACTCTCATAAAAAAATTAAGTTGAGATTGCACAGCATTCAATCTGATATGGTTTACTGTTTGGCAAAAAAACTTTGCTACACAGTTTACTTTCATAACATCCTCTAATGCACAGCCAGGTAGTGAGCCTGCACATGTATGCACATGTATGCACAGTGCAGAATTTGTGCACTTCATTTAATAAAAATCTAGGTGTCTGTAAAGTCCTGATCATGTAACACAATACTGAAAACATGGATTACACATGATGAGTAAGTGTGACCTTTTAAAATGAAGTTTTGAAAGCATTTTGCCTTTATACATGCATTGACCTCATTTTTTCTATTGGATCAGTGACAACTAGAGATTTTTGGAATCTAAGTGCAAAATGACCGTAAAACCTTTATCACACACAGTGAATCGATACAAATATACTTAACACTTAAAGGGATAGTTCACTCTCAAATTAAAATTTGATATGTTTTAGCTTACCTCAAGGACATCCAAGATGTAGGTTTCTTTGTTTCCTCAGTATTTCCCATTTTGATATTTTTAGGTCCAACCGTTCTTGTCTGTGACTCACATAATGGATGTCTATGGTCACCACCTCAAAGAGCATGCACAGTGGAGTCAAAATTAAACAATTCCCCATCATAAGTACACATTGATGACCTAAGACACGAAACGAGCGGTTTGTGTAAGAAAACATAGAGTATTTATATTGCCTTTACCTCTTGTACACAACCGCGTCCAACTGATCCGAGTGCGCGAGTGCTTCCCGATGTGACGTGCACCCGCGCTCTGGCTTTAGTCTGTGCAAGCGCGGAAAGCCACGGATGTGATCTCTCGCGTGTAGTTGTTCCATTCGTGACAACATATGCTTTCCACTTCTGTTGGCATCTCACAACACTTGCTACTAAAACACCACCAATTTTGAAGAGATCTCTGTCTCTGAGGCTTGAAGACGTGCTGCTGCAGCGGATCGCTCCTGAGTACTTGGTCTGTGTATTCTGTTTCAAATAAATATGGTTGTGAAAAAAATCAATTGTAAAACAACAACAGTATTTCAAAATGTATTACTTACAGTTGTGGGTTTTCTCCTCCGCCATTGATGCGAACCTGGTTCGAACTGAATTCTGGGCTATGGCCCGTATCAAGTCCGCACAAGTCACCTCTCCATGCATCCTCGGTAAAAGGGGCAGATCAAGAACACATCCGGGGATTTGAACTGGACTTGGCTAGATGTGAACTTTGAATTGGAACAGTACTTGGGCAGCAACTGATGACATTTCTCAAGTCCACAAGAACACAAGTACAGACAAGTACCCATATTGAGAAACGGCTTTTGACTCTTTGACCACGCACAAGGTTTATCAGCAAATCCATGTCTTCTTCTCCGTTTTAAGAGTTGGTGGTCTGGCATGTATACTACATCGGTTTCGTGTGGACACGGATATTTCTTGAGACGAGGGAAAAAAAGTTCGGGTGTAAGCTCCGTCTCCGTGTGGACGGGGCCGAAGAAGTAACGGGTACTTACGGTTATGGATAGAAATGTAGCGGAGTAAAGAGTACAATATGTGCCTCTCAAATGTACTTGAGTAAAGTCATGAATACTCCCCAAAAATTATACTCGAGTAAAGTACAGATCCCTCAAAATTGTACTTAAGAACTGTACTCAAGTAAATGTACTCCGTTACTGTAATATATTGCCATAGTTCAATTCCATAACATGCCAATTACATGTGATACCAATTTACGTGTTCGCACATACATAAGTTCTTGCAAATTTTTTTTGTTAATTCTTTTTGCCTTGATAATAGAAAATATGAGTTATCTCAAAAATGAGATATGAGCTACAAAATGACCAGATCCTGCCATTAGCTATATAGAAGACATATCTTGTATGTATAGGGCTATATGTGGATATGAAGAAGCAATACAGGAGACCTATATATGCACATAAATGCACCTCAAGTTTGCCTATATGTGGCATATATGCAGCATATATATATATTATCATGTATGTGCATATATGCAGCATATATGTGCATATATACTGCATATAGGTTTCATATATTCACATATATCCACACATAGGTTATTTCCATGTGGGTACAAATTCAGTTGACGCGGGAACTTGACATAACAAAGCCTTAATATTTATTTTTCTTCTGACACACGACTATAAAACACTTCTATATATCCACTCAAAACATCGTATATGCTGTATGTTTTATCGATAAAATGAACTAATAAATAACATTTATTTAGTGTCTCTTACCTGACTCAAGAACTTGACAAGATGTTTCTCCCGTAAAGTCACTCAGGCTCGTGCACGTGCAGAATGATCTCAGTGTTGGCTGGATTAGTTTTTATTAATTTAGTCAACATTAGCATAACTCACTGTTGACTGGATTTGAAAATAACAATTCATTCAATGTTTTTTACATCTATTTGTATAGACTTAATATAATCTCTCAACTGCCCCTTCATTGGATTGTTTACTGTGTGGGTTACTAACATTCTTTAACAGATTTTCTTTTGTGTTCAACAAAAGAGAGAGACTCATTCAGAAAGAGAAAAGAGTGTCAGGGATATAGTCACACAAAACATGCATAGGTTACAAATAAATGTCATGGTGATGTAGTTTTCCTGCTAGAAAACATTAAAAACAGCATTCACCTGGTAGATGTGTGTTGAATGAAAAACAAATAAATAAATAAAAATCAAGTAAAATAAATATAAATAACTCTTAAATGTCAATCACACGTCTGTCATCTTCACGTTGAACGATCCGCTCTGGTTTCTCTAACTCTGTCAAATCCTTGAGAGGGAGTGAAAGGTGACGAGTAGAGATTGGTAGCTGCATGGCTGGACTGGCCATTGGGCATACCGGGCATTTGCCCGGTGGGCCGACGTGCTTTTTGGGCCGATATATCTCATACTCATACTTAATAATTTTTAAAAAAATCCTTTTTTAAAAAAACACAATTTTTTTTTTTTTTTTAACCGGCCCATAAAATTTGTACATCGGCGGCCCATTCGTTTTTTTTGTTTTGCTTAATTGGCGGCGCTGGGTTTGTGCCGGTGTAATGCATTGGTCAAAGTCAGTGTTAGTTTTTTTTTCTGACAGACCAGCCCATGAAACACGTAGATCAGCGGCCCATTGGCTCTTTTCTTGATTGACACTGGGCTGGCCCAATCACAACTTTAAACGAGTGAGCGAGCGGCAGCAGTGTCAGTGTGTATCTGTAAAAAAAGATTGAGAAGAAACGCAAGGAATGTGCAGATAAATAGCGTGAAAAAATAGAACCAGGCCCTTAAAGCAGACACTGTAAACTGTGTCAAAATATATGTTTTCTGACCTTCATCAGCTCCTGTGGCAGATGATGATAGTGAGGATGGAGGATCAGGAGAGAGATGAGAAAGTGTAGAGCCTGCGGTAAGCATAACTACTTTCAAAACACTTAGGCCATGTCATGAGTGTAGATTATTTCCACATCTGCATAGTTGACGATTACCGCAATTCACTAGAAATTTAATAAGAGGCGTTTGTAAACCATGTTTTCCGCCAAAATAAAAGCTTGATGCAGTTTGTGTCAAAATAAAAGATCATGTGCTTATCTCTTTCAAGTATAGAAATTGGTACAACTAATTAAGAAAGGTTCCTTTATTTTTTTGTGCATTTGTTTTACAAAATATGGCTATTACTGTCATTGGATTAATATTATAACTATTTATAGGTGTAATGTAAATAGACACTGTAACTAAAAGAGGTTTGAATTTTTCTTTGTTTAATTTGCACACTGAATATGGGTTGGAGCTTTTAATTTTGAACTCTCAAAGTGCACCAGATTAATGAATTTAACATTAAAATGCACAAAATTTTCTCACAGGGGGGCATGCCCCCGAACCCCCCTACAAGGACCGAGGACACGCCACCATAGTTTTAACAAAAATCCTGTAAGAAACACTGGTATTGCTATGCCAGAGCCGCTTATAGCTTGTTTTAGGATATTCACTCATTACATGGCATTAGGGGTTTTAATGAATAGGAGTTGGTATGCATGTAATTACGGGCGTGCAAAGATGGGTGGTGTTTATGATCATCTAGTGGGCCGGTCTGGGCAAAAATGCCCGGGCCGATTTTTTGTCCCAGTCCAGCCCTGGGTAGCTGCTGTCTCATGAAACCCCAGCCAGAGCTCTTTCCCTTTGGACACAGTATTACAGTCATTTTACAATCAAAATCATGATCAGCATGCTCATGCTGTCACACGCAGTGTTCAAATACAAACATTACACTCTCACGATCACATCTGTTGGGGTTTGGTGGAAAAACAAACTGAGATTTAATATATTTAAGGAAAGTCCTTACCTTGGCCGTTGGTCTGTGCACAACACACATTCATCATTCCTGTCTTTCATTATTATAGACAACAATGCAATTACCAATTATTATAGACAGCCGCTTGATTTTATTCCTGAATTGAATAAAAGGCTTCTTTATTAACACAATGACTTACTTTCATAATTTAAGCATCATTTCATTGATTAATTTCGTTCATATTTCTGTATTAAAAATGTTGTATAAAACAACCTCATTTCATTATACATTTGTGATTGCTGTGTAAATGCACCTTCAGCCGTCTGATCAGCATTAAACTGTAAAAACATCTAAAATCATCTTCAGACGCAGCTTCTATATCTCTGAATACTGATTTAATTGGTAAGAGTTTAACATTAAAGATGACACACAAAAGGTAAAAATAATAATAAATAAATAAACTGAAAATCTGTTGTGCCTTATGGGAAAGTTCACTTCTGACACTGATGACACTGGCTTATTGTTCAAAGTGTTATTTCAGGGTTTGGATATGTTCTTATAACTCAAACAAGTTCACCTTCAAATCATGACGTCAAATTCACATTTCACTAAATTCAATCACTGAAACAAGCATTTTGATGAACAAATAGTCCCATGCCAGTGGGATAACAACATATGATTTCATGAATTTCTAGAAAGTGCTCTATTAATTAAAAGAATAAAAAAATAAAAAATCATAATTAATAAAACCCTTCATATCTGTCATATTATTTAAGTTCCTCCTTTGTCTAAAACGCAGTGTAGTCTAACACAAAATTAAGACTGTATGTTCAAATAAATTGATAGTGGTCTGTGCTTCACTACAATACATTCTCCCCGCGCTGCAGTGTGTTGTGCAGCTTTGTCACACAGATCTTGATAGTTAGCTTTAGATCAGACCGTGTGCTAAAGCACCAAAGGCTCTGCCTCAGTACAGTTAAACCATTCATAATCTTATAATTATAATTTAATATAATAACATAATTATGAAATGTGCCATTTTTCAGATTTTAATTAAAAAAAACGTATTATTGGAAGATTCCCTGATTTTCAGACACAAAAGTCAGTTTTAGCTCCATCAGAAAGAAATGAGAACAAACAGCAAAACCACTGAATCGTTTGCAAAGTTAAATGAATCAGATTTTTAAACGACTCAACACACCCATTAAGACAGTCACTTGCTGCCACCTACTGGTGGTTGTAGTATCATATTTAAAAAAGTGTAACGAGTCCAATGAAGGTGAACGTTGTGAGAACCCAAGTGCAGTTTATTTACAGAGTGATCCAAAGTCCAAACAATAAACATACAATAAACAAAGACTTGACTTAAACAAACTTGACTAGACATAAACAGACTAGACTCAGCGACAGCAGGTTACAACATTAATACATGACAAGGGACAGAGGCAAGAACATGACTACTTATAACAGACAATGAGGGTCACATGACATGAACAAACCAATGAGCAAACAGATAATCACATGACAAGACAATAAACCAATCAGAACACGACACATCCGCAAGACAGAGATACATGAGGGCAAGGGAAGTATGACAAACAGCAAGAAACAAACTACAAAATAAGAGACATGAAAACAAGAACATGAAACAAAACCCAAACACCTCATTACAAAAAGTATCTTATTTCATTTTTGCAATCATTAAATATTTCTATATTACAATGTTATTTTTAAACATAACATTTATGCACAATCCATCTATGAACTTAGTTGATAGTAATTTCATTTAATTGTTAATAGCCAGCATGTCTTTTTATTTGATTGATTATTATTATTATTATGAATAAACAAATAAAAGTAAACCCTGTGCAGTTTAAAACAATACCTTATTCTTATCTGTACGATCAAAAATGATCAAAGTATTTTTAGTTCTGTTCGCAGTCATCAAGAAAATACGTGACAGACCGCACTGATGCTTCAACCCCAGGGGGTTAATGTCCAGGTGACACTCTTGTTCAGGACATGTTGTTTTGATTCAGTTGTTTGGAGCTTGTGGAGTTTCCACTGTCAAATACTGTACAATAAAGAGAAAGATAAAATACACTAAGATCTGCTTTAATACAAGATGATAAATGAAAGCATTGACTCAATAACTTACAGTAGTTTCTTCAGTTTACAGTGTGGATCCTCCAGTAGAGCAGAGAGCAGCTTCACTCCTGAGTCTCCTGGTTTATTACGTCTCAGATCCAGTTCTGTCGGGTGTGAGGGGTTTGATCTCAGAGCTGAAATCAGAGCAGCACAGCCTTCCTCTCCAATACCACATCTCCACAGCCTGCAGAGAGAGAAGAACATAAATGATCTCTGAGACTGTGTTTAAGTTTTAGAGTAAGAGTGTGTTTGTATGAGCTCTACTTTTTCTACACACCAGGATCAGTGCGATAGAGATTATAACTTGCCAGCAGCTAAAACATTAATTTAAATGCACTCTACTCACATGATTCATGATTGTGATGCTGAACTAGTTTATATTATATAGGTGATAATGTTAAAATAAAAGTAACTTTTTAATATAACTATGACATATATTTTACTTGCGGTTCGGTTCACTTAATTTGGATTGAGTTTAAATATTATTGTAGCTCTATGTTTAATCTGACTCTAATTTTCAAGTGATTATTAAATTTAGAATGTGTTTCTAATTAGTAACTAATCACAAATATTGGTTAAAATTAATTGAGGTATTTGATTATTCTGGACATCCTATTGATTTGTAAATTTTATGGGTCTTGCTTCTGGTCTCAGTTCCTTCCAGCTATTTTTAACTGTACAAAACAGCTTGTTCTGCTGCTTGATATTACAAATTGATGTGTCTTACAATATTATTTTAATTTATTATCTTAATTATGAACACACTGGTTTGTAGTGCAAACAGTTTTACCGTTTACTGCACATAGTAATTCTTCGCATTATTTCCCTATTTCAGCTAATGAACTAGAAGTCTCCCCCATTGCTTACTTCTTCGTTGAAGAATAAGGTGGATACTTTCAATTATTGATTCATCAAGGATCCGTTGTCACATTTGAGTCTCACACCGACCGGAGGTCGTGGATCTCACTTTTACAAACTCTTCGGTCTGAACTGAGTCAGATTCACTACAAGGTTAACTTATACCTTCATAAGAAGGTTAACTTAAATGCTCCGAACAAAAATGTAGTTTGTTAGTCACTTGAGCACAACTTGCTAAGTCAGTGCTAGACAGAAATCAAAAGGTCTCTGATGATGTTCCTGCTGCTCCATTCATCCATGAGCCTTTAGTCTGTTCTGTCCTGGACACAGATTTGAGGAAACATCAGCCTCCACATGATCTACTAGTCATGATGAGTTCAGGAGAGATCAGAATAAATCAAATCTAATGTTTTATTTATCAGGTAAGAATGTATCATGCTAACTACATAATTAAACAATAAGTATCCAATTTAGAGATAATAAATACATAACATCAGTTGCTCAAAGATGAATCTAAGAGTGAGAGCTGCAGACTTGACAGCAGAAAAAGTAGCATTTATTAAAGCTGTTCCTCTTATATAAATACTCCTCAAACAGATTAAAATGTTCAAGACTTGGTGCTACAGTATGTAGAAAAACACTACAGTGCTGGTTTTATACAAGGCTCTATCAAAATATTGCAATGAGTACATGTAAATCTGTTATTTATGGATTAGAGATAGATGGTCAATCCGTCATTTTTGTAATTAATTATCTGTATGTTTAGTGTAAAAGTTTGGACACACCTTCTCATTCAAAGAGTTTTCTTTATTTTCATGACTATGAAAATTGTAGAGTCACACTGAAGGCATCAAGGGCTATTTGACCAAGAAGGAGAGTGATGACCTGGCCTCCACAGTCACCGGACCTGAACCCAATCGAGATGGTTTAAGGGTGAGCTGGACCGCAGACAGAAGGCAAAAGGGCCAACAAGTGCTAAGCATCTCTCGGGGAACTCCTTCAAGACTGTTGGAAGACCATTTCAGGTGACTTCCTCTTGAAGCTCATCAAGAGAATGCCAAGAGTGTGCAAAGCAGTTATCAAAGCAAAAGGTGGCTACTTTGAAGAACCTAGAATATGACATATTTTCAGTTGTTTCACACTTTTTTAGTATGTATATAATTCCATATATAATTCCACATGTGTTAATTCATAGTTTTGATGCCTTCAGTGTGAATCTACAATTTTCATAGTCATGAAAATAAAGAAAACTCTTTGAATTAGAAGGTGTGTCCAAACTTTTGGTCTGTACTGTATATATACAATATATTCCTAACCTGTATGAGCTTCTTTCTCCTGTGAAACACAAACAATTTATAATTTGAATATTGTTGGTAACCAAAGTTTGGGCACCATTGCTTTCCATTGAGTGGACACAAACATTTCTCAAAATATCTTCAGAAATATTTTTCCACAAATAAAGTCATAATGTTTTGAAATGCCTTGAAGAAAAGTAAAGTGATGACAGAGTTTTAATATTTGGGTGAACTATCCCTTTAACGTGAAATGTTTTTGTTTGGCAGTATTTTCACACAGTTTGTTGTGTTCAGTAATATAATAACACTCACTGTAGTTTCTTCAGTTTACAGTGTGGATCCTCCAGTAGAGCAGAGAGCAGCTTCACTCCTGAGTCTCCTGGTTTATTACAGCTCAGATCCAGTTCTGTCAGGTGTGAGGGGTTTGGTCTCAGAGCTGAAATCAGAGCAGCACAGCCTTCCTCTCCAATACTGCAGTTAATCAGCCTGACGAGAGTGAAGAACATGAATGGTCTCTGAGACTGTGTTTAAGTTTTAGGTTGAGAGTGTGTTTGTATGAGCTCTACTTTTTCTATACACAGGATCTGCGCTATAGAGATTTTAACTTGTCAGCACAAGCACAAGCTATGAAACTAATAGAAATGCACTCTACTCACATGATTCACAATAATGAACTAGTTTTTGGCTCTCTGAACTTACTAGACTGATTTGTTTTTACAGAAGTATGAGAAATAGAGCCCGACCGATATGGATTTTTTTGGGCCGATGCCGATGTCGATATTAACTCGAAAAGAGCCGATTTATAAGCCGATATTTTGATTTTAAAAATAAACTGGATATTAGACCCATTTCCTATAAACTGCACTTACACAACATTCAATAGCAAAATATCTGCCTGTTCTATGTATGTGGGCTGTATAAACCATTTTCCAGAAGGGATTATGTTAAAAAAAAGCCTTAGATTACAGTCTCAATGAATAAACAATTGCACATCAAAAGTATATATTTTTTAATGATCAAAAAACAGTCTGGTTTTAAACATTTAACACTTTTACTTTCTTCCAGTTGAAGCTGGTTTTAACAGTCTGTGTGTGTACTGTAAATAAATTATAATACTAAAGTTAAAGTATTTGCAGTAGTCCCACACTTTGCTGCTACATCATTCACCTTTTTCAGCCATCTGTAGGCAGAAAGAGAGACATAGAAAGAATAAGCATGTGTATTAATAATATCACCATGTATCATTACTCATGTCATCATTAGAATTATAATAATAATAAACTGGGATCTCCTACATAGGCAAAAATGAGAAATATATATATATTTGTATTTTTCAAGCAATAGGTATTACCTATTACCTACTTATATTTAACAATATTATTACAACATTTTCCTGTTATGTCTGTAAAGTTGCTTTGAAACAATATGTAAAAAAGAAAAAAAGCGCTTGTTCAGCTCACATTTATTTACATGTCCCCTCTGGTTTAATCATTTCTGACGCAGCTACTGTAGTTACTGTAACTACACTATATTTGCTCTCACAGACACATTCACAACGGACCCGTATATCTTCTCTTCTCTTTGTGCAGTCTGAATCAAAACATCGTCATGCGCTGGCGAATGTAAAGTTATCCTACTGTTACCGGAAGATTACGGAATCAATTCGAAGTTGAATGGTTAACGTTAGTGTCATGAACACACCGCTGTCAATTTTGAGAAGAACCACCTTCAAACAAGTTAATAGCAAGCATTTAAGGGGCCTGCTAAAAAAAAGGAAGCTATATTAGCGTTAGAGTAACGTAACAGTTGTTGTTTTTTCGAGGCACGCTGTACATAACTTCTAGTCATTGACTACACGCGCCCCCCTGCCACAGTTACGCGGTCATTATGTGGGAAACACACTGCAGATATATTTAGAATAAGTTAAACGCTAACGTTATAGTTTGACCTCTTATTAACGTTCGCGCTCTTCCACTGATAAACATGGTATTAGCTTTGTTGCTAATCTAATATAGCAATGCATTAGCGGCTGTAAGTGATGTTATAGAATATTTAGAAGTGATAATGATAGGACCGTTAGCTAGAACTACCACACTGTTTTTATATACAGTGTATGAACTAAATCTACAATCATTTCACATGACGAACGACAGACTCACCGTCAAAAGAGTACACCTCTGTGGCTTGGCTGATCGGTTTCTTCTGTAGTGGATTTCTGGCGCTGTTGTCAGCTGGGGAGTTGCAGACCTCCCTCTGGTGGGCAAACTATGCAACACTCATAACATGAGTGAAGCATGAGACTCTGTTTCTCATGTTTCATTGGCAGTTATAAACGCCGATGCCGATTTAAAGTGTAACTAAACCCCTGCTCAGAGCCTGACTCCACCCACTGACAATATTTGAAAAATGCTAAAAAGTGGGCAGATCACAGCGGAGATAGAGGGGATGAACCTAGGGCGGGGCTGAGCGAGTGCGGCGTGATCCTGAGACTCGCAGTGACGGATTGATTGACAGCTGCTGTCAGAGACACTAAAATGGAGAGTGACTGTAATGACGCAGGTAGCTTTGCAACAGAGCGATCATTTGAAGTAGAGGACTTTTCTCCCCCACTTTCACCTGAAGTGGAGGGTGTCGAGGTGTCTGTTCATATCAATTCGAGCCGCTGGCTCAAACTGCGGTCTTAACTCCCTTACCGCGTTGCTTTTCAGCGCGAGCTGTGTGGAGAAGCCCAGAGAAGTCTGCTGGTAAACTATGCAGTCCAGCAGAGCTGTTGGAACCAGCAACACTACACCTACGTACCATCCTGACCACTGTACTAAATACAGATAAATCTACGCTAACTTGAAGATCTAAATAATTATACAATTGCTATGGTGAAAGATGCCATAATAGTCTATTCTGGTCGTTACCAATACTCGCAATTCCAGCTCCTGACTCACTACAGTGATTTTGATGGTTTTATACTGCCAAGGGCATGGTAGCTCGTACCAAGGGGCATGGTGAGCTGGAAACTGCTTACGTCACCTGCCACCGCTTACGTCACTTGCCACCGCAACATCCAATAGGAAAAATCAACTGCAGTAGCCACCGTTCAACCTGAAGAGGGCAGCACTCAGACGTTTTTACACCATATATTGTAGAATTAAAACACTTTATACTCAAATGTCAAAAAAGTTACTCGAATCAATGGACAGCACTAATAAAGCCCCATTCTTATAGAACAGTAACTAAAAAAAGTTGGTTTAGGGTTTAGTTACTCTTTAAATGCAATTAGCTCATATCGGCCGATAATATCGGCCGGCCGATATATCGGTCGGGCTCTAATGAGAAATATTAAATATTACATAAAATAAGCATATTTTACATAAAATATGTTACTTTCAGGGCTAAATAAATAATAAAAAACACCAAAAACCACAAAAAATGCATAAATCTTTAGATTTTATGTTATTAAAGACAGTAATATGACATTTATTGAAAAAACAAATGGGGTCACAGCTGAGACCTTCGAAGGAGAAAATAAGGGCCGCTATGTGAAGGATGCTTGAGGGTAAAATAAACGTAATGAACAAATAAAATTAATTACATCTAATTAATTGCAATATTTTGATGTGTTTAATATCACAGATGCAGTGACTGCTAGAATCTAGAAGTGCTTCTCTCGTTACTGCACACCAGTGTTAGAGTACAATCAGCATAAAGACACGAGTCCCTCAGAGATTTCAGACAAAGGAATATTGAATGTAACTTCCACACGGATATAGAAATGTATAGAAAAATATGAGGTGGCAAGGATGGCCTTTTATCTCACACTCGAGGTTAAAGACTCACCAGTATGTGACAGTGATGTGACATACAGCCAAGTATGGTGACCCACACTCAGAATTTGTGCTCTGCATTTAACCCATCCAAAGTGCGCACACACAGCAGTGAACACACACACACACACACACACACACACACAGACACACACACACACACACACACAAAAAAGTGATGTCTATTTTCCAAATACACCTGCCCTCTCAACCTCCCCACAATCATGAACACCAGAGTAATATGTCATAGTTATACTGTAATGTTACTCTTAATATTTTAACATTATTGCATGTACAATACTACAAAAGATTTGAAGAATGATAATGATAAACTAACATTTTGGTGGGTTTGGTGACATATGAGTGTATAAAAATATAAAAATATCAATAGCCACTACGTGACTGTAATACTAATGGCTATATATAGTCTGAAATCAATAAACCATTGTTTATGTACGAGAGCATTTAGGTCGATAAAGCCAGATTTGCGGATTTTTCCTGAAGAATCACACCCCTGATCAATCTTTATCGACGGAGTCATCAATCAGTACAGGTAATTATAGACGGTTTCTTTCACATTATTTCTATAATTCACTAATCAAAAGAAGACATCGCAGTTTAATCCTTCGTGAAATATCTGAAATGTAGTTATTGAATGTTTTTATTGTTCACATATGTCTATGTGTTTGATTGATTTGTTTAACTTTATTAGTTGTTTTTACTAAAAAATATGGAAAACGCTGATAAAAAATACGAAAACACTGATAAACAAACTGTCGGCACGAAATTTAATGTGTTTAACGTTACATGAGGGAAAAGATTATACTAATATCTTAATTTTCTGGCAGCACGTGGCGTGTGATTAAGAGTCCGGAGTGAGGTTTGTGATTCCCCGGGGAGACGCTGAATTGAGCGCCGGTGACTAGGGATGTGCAACAGTGATCGAGTACTCGAGTACTCGACCGCGACAGCGATGATCGATCACGTAAACGATGATCGAAATTATTCTTATTTTTATTTTTTTTGATTGGTTATGGCAGCACGTTGGGCGGCGCCCTGATCTCTGATTGGTTAGCTTCCCACTTGATGCCTCAAAAGACGTAAGAAGACAGATAATCATGGCCTCAAAGTCACGTAGTGATAGCTGGCTTCCCTTTTAGAAGAACGATGAAAATACAGTTCAGGGTAAGCTGTGTAGCGCCAAGCTGTCACACAAATCTACAACAAATACAATGCGCTATCATCTAAAATGTGTCCATAAAATATCTGGCGATAACAGAGAGGCAACTCAGACGAGCATTGAATCACTTGCCGTAAGACCTAAATGCAGAGCAGGCAGAACCGAGAAGACGACAAAGCTATTCTCTGAAATGGTGGTGAAAGATTTGCTGCCCATTAGTTTCAAGGACAGAGAATGTTTACTTGTCCAGTGGTACCTGGCTGTTCCTGCAACATCTGTTCCAGCGGAGCGAATTTATTCCACTAAATGTGAACAGGCTGGGCACTCCGCTCTCATCGGAGCACGTAGACCGCCTTATCTTTTTGAATAGACATTTGAATGTTTCACCGGTCGTGGTAAATATAATATCCATTTTTTTAAAATAATTATTATTTTAGTTTTGAGTTTTAGCCATAGTTAAAATATCTAGGCTATTTGGTCTCTGTTTATACCTTATAATAGTTGTTTGGTTAAACTTGGTGAACTTTTTTCTTTATCTTTTAAAAACTACGTTTCACCGCTGGATCAAAATATGCTGCTAAAGTTATACTGGAAGACATGTTTTGTTAAAAAAAATGCAGTTGAATAAAGTCGCAAAAAAAGAAAAGTATCTTTGTGTGTTAATTTTCTAAATCACAGACAACTAATGAAATGGTCTTTATAAAATAAAAATGCACTGGATATATTTGTAGCCTAATTACATTAAACATATTCGTAGAGATGACGAAAATCAAAATTATTTGTTTGTCATAGTTTTTATCTTAAATATATTTTAAATCTTATTCATTTATTTAGCAATAATCAGTGATTTCCATGCTGTTAAGTAATATTTTGGTTGATCAGAAAGTGCAAATGGAATACAAAATATTAATTAAATATTAGAATACATAAAAAAATACATTTGTGTGCATAAAATGCAATTCATAAGGCTTCGAAAACGCGCAGCTGGTTTATGGAAAATAAAACTTAACTTAAAAATAAAACTTAATTACAACTATTACACTTAATAACGTAGATGAAAATATAGCACAAATCTACCATACCATTTATAATGAGAACTTTATAGGAATCTATAGTAAAATCTGTCCTTGCCCATCTTTCAGCGCGCTGTCATGAAAACGCATCAAGCTGGCGCGCGCGCTCTCTCTCTCTCTCTCTCTGTGTTTCACACCGGACGCCGAAGCGACGCGGAAGCGGCGCGGAACGGAGGCCGCTTCCTTTCGGCGCCCATGTTAACCTATGGTGTCGTTAAAAAGAAGGCAGGCACGCGCCGGACCGCGCGTGATTTTCCATTCCGCGTCGCTTCGGCGTCCGGTGTGAACCACGCATAAACTTAGCATCCTATTGTGCTGATACAAGTTGTAATGTTACGTCTGATATGTATCTCAGTTATCTGATTTATCATAGGATGTGTCATAGAATTAGCTTCCGTTTATTGGTATAGTACTCTTCACCTCAGGCAGATATTTCTTGTTCCTTTATTAATAACATTGCTTCATCATAATCTAACCTGTCCTAATCATGTGTTCATGTGTTCATGTTTTCATAGACAGATTTTCATGTCAGATTTTTATTTTTATTATTTTTATTTTCATAACAATCTTCAGATTTTTTGTCATTATATAGGCTACATTATGGC